>NW_027507790.1:265936768-265954268 GCF_037356315.1 Lithobates pipiens | reverse complement strand
CCTAACAAGTGTATGCAAGTGTCTGTGTGCTGCTTTTTTTTTTATACACAGGTCTGGCCTGGTCTCCCCTCATTCTGAACGGTAACTGATAGCAGGGAGAAATCTGTGCTGTGAGTGGCCACAGCTGATCGGCAGGTATACAGCCAAACTCATTGGCTGTAACCTGCTGACAAACTCATGCTGTGTCCAATCATAGCACAGATCAGCGGGGGGGGGGGGGGGGTGGGGTTCTAAACCAGTACTGTTGCTGGATCTGATAGGTAACTGTAACTGATAGCAGGGAGAAATCTGTGCTGTGATTGGTCATAGCTGATCGGCAGGTATACAGCCAAAATCATTGGCTATAACCTGCTGACAAACTCATGCTGTGTCCAATCATAGCACAGAGTAGCGCAGGGGGCGCACACACTTCTAAACCAGTACTGTTGGTGGATCTGATAGGTAACTGATAGCGAGGGAGAAATCTGTGCTGTGAGTGGTCACAGCTGATCATTGGCTGTTGCCAAAATCATTGGCTGTAACCTGCTGACAAACTCATGCTGTGTCCAATCATAGCACAGATCAGCGGGGTGGGGCGCACGCACTTCTAAACCAGTACTGTTGGCAGATCTGACAGATAACTGAGAGCGAGGGAGAAATCTGTGCTGCGATTGGTCACAACTGATCGGCAGGTATACAGCCAAAATCATTGGCTGTAACCTGCTGACAAACTCATGCTGTGTCCAATCATAGCACAGATCAGCGGGGGAGGTTGTAAACCAGTTCTGTTGGTGGATCTGATAGGTAACTGTAACTGATAGCAGGGAGAAATCTGTGCTGTGATTGGTCATAGCTGATCGGCAGGTATACAGCCAAAATCATTGGCTATAACCTGCTGACAAACTCCTGCTGTGTCCAATCATAGAACAGAGTAGCGCGGGGGGCGCACGCAATGCTAAACCAGTACTGTTGGCGGATCTGACAGGTAACTGATAGCGAGGGAGAAATCTGTGCTGCGATTGGTCGTAACTGATCGGCAGGTATACAGCCAAAATCATTGGCTGTAAGCTGCTGACAAACTCATGATGTGCCCAATCATAGCACAGATCAGCAGGGGGTGGGGGAGGGGTGCACACACTTTTAAACCAGTACTGTTGGCGGTTCGGCAATTGGTTAAAGTTTAATTCTGGGAAGACTTACTCTTTTAAAACAGGCCAAGAAGAAAGAAACAGGGCAGGAAGAAAACATGTATAATTATGAGGTGATGTGGGGTGTCTTTATAATGAATTTTCATGGCCATTCACTCAGTGAAAGTGCACGTCATTTTTGCTCTGCGTGAATGAGGCAAAAAAATAAAAAATGTAAATAAGCTATGCCCCATGCTGTTCAAATGTAAATGATTGATTTAAAACAGAAAATACAGCATTTGGCCTCTAGATGGAGTTTAGTATTACAGGAAATACCTATGATACTGCACTCCATCTAGTGGCCAAATCTGGTATTTATTATATATTTTTTTCATTTTAAATCAATGATTTATAGGATATAGTTGTTTGTCTTAATAGTTAATATGCACTGAATGGTTTGGTGAATTCATTTTATACAAAGATGGATCCCTGATTGTTCCCCTGGCCAGGTTCCCTTATAGGCAGACGGAGTATCTATAATTATTAGGAGAAAGTGTTAATACTAACGACCTGCGTACTGCTGCACTCCGGCGTAGGCTTGCTGCAGGGGGTCTGCCGCGGTGGGGCTCTGTGCTGTGGAAACAAAGAGTAAGAAGGTATTAGTGATCAGAGGGGTGAGGGTGACTGCTCAGCACAATACGGCACACCCCAAACAATCGGAGGAGTGACAGTCCCATAGAGATCAGTGACCCCCTTGCTCGGCCTCCCAACCCAAAATCTTAGATATTTTATTCTCTTGCAAACTAAGAAACTTTGTGCTACTGCGGATATAGTGCTACTTTTGTGTAATATGCAGTCATTAGACGCGTGCGGTTTTGTTTTCTTTTTCCAAATTGAAATTCGTACACATTTTTTGTCATTCGGATGTTTTCGAAATTTCCGAATTAGAATAGCAATGAACTGAAACAAATCTGAAATAACGAAACGAAATTTCAAAATTTTCAGCAAATTTGAATCAAATTCCACTCGAATTAAAAAAAAAAACAAGAATAGAATAAAATAGAATATAAAATAAAGGAATAGAATAAAGACAAAATAAAATAACAGAATAGAATAAGAAAAAAAAATAGAGTAAAACAGAATAGAAATCTAAAATAAAAAGAACAGAATAGATTAGAATAGAAAAAAAAAGAATAGAGTTAGACAGCATAGAATATCAAATAAAATAATAGAATAGAACATGCTAGAATAAAATAGAATAGAAACTAAGGGAACAGAATAGAAAAGACTGGAATATAAAATAATATAATAGAATAAAATAGCATGAAAAAATAAGGGAATATATTAGAAAAGAATGGAATAGAATATAAAATAAAATAATAGAATAAAACAGAATATAAAATAAGGGAATGGAATAAAAACAAAATAAAGGAATAGAATAAAGACAAAATAAAATAACAGAATAGAATAAGAAAGAATTGAGTAAAACAGAATAGAAATCTAAAATAAAAAGAACAGAATAGATTAGAATAGAAAAAAAAAGAATTGAGTTAAACAGCATAAAATATAAAATAAAATAATAGAATAGAACATATTAGAATAAAATAGAAACTAAGGGAACAGAATAGAAAAGACTGGAATATAAAATAAAATAATAGAATAAAATAGTATGAAAAATAAGGGAATATATTAGAAAAGAATGGGATAGAATATAAAATAAAATAATAGAATAAAACAGAATATAAAATAAGGGAATAGAATAGTAAAGAATACAATAGAAAAGAAGAAGAATCAAATAGAAAGAATACAACCGTTGTGAAATTCTAATTTTGAATAGAATAAATTCACATTTGAATAGAATAGAAAAGAATAGAATATAAAATAAAATAATACAATAGAAAATAGAATAGAATATAAAATAAAATAAAAGAACAGAATAGAATAGAAAAGAATAAAGTAAAACAGTATAGAATAAATAGTAAATAATATAAAATAAAATAAAAATAATAGAATAGAAAAGAATAGAGTTAAACAGAATAGAATATAAAATAAAATAATGGAATAGAACATATAATATAATAAAATAGACTATAAACTAAGGGAACAGAAAAAGAAAAGCATAGAAGAAAAAATAGTAGACTAGAATAGAAAATAAAATAATAGAATAAAATATTATGAAAAAAAGAGAATATAATAGAAAATAAAATAATAGAATAAAATATTATGAAAAAAAGAGAATATAATAGAAAATAAAATAATAGAATAAAACAGAATATAAAATAAGGGAATAGAATAGTAAAATATAGAATAGAAGAGAAGAGAATCTAATAGAAAGAATATAACCGTCATGCGAAATTCAAGTTTTGAATAGAATATAAAATAAAATAATAAAATAGATGTAATATAAGTAATAAGTAAAACAGAATAGAATATAAAATGAAATAAAAGTAATAGAATAGAATAGAATAGAAAATAATAGAGTTAAACAGAATATAAAATAAAATAGAATAGAATAGAATAAAATAGAATAGAAGCTAAGGGAACAGAATAGAAGAGAATGGAATTGAAAATAAAAGAATAAAATCAAATAAATAAATAAGTAATTCTCTTCTGAAATTCTAATAGAATAAATTAGAATATTATAAAATTTTCCGAATTCGGTTGAATTCAATTCAACCGAATTCAAAGAATTCAAATAATACTAATAAACAAAATTAAATTAAATACATTTTTGCGATTTGCACTTGTTTAGCTGTCATTTTATTGGAAACATTAGGGGGAATTTTTTCAAAACTGGAGCAGTTCATTTTCAAAGCTGAAGTATAGAAAAGCTTATGTAAAGTATAACTAAAGGCAAAACTTTTTTTTTTTAGTTTTAGATGGAGAGGGATTGTCTCCTGCTGACTTGGCACCACCCACAGGCAACTTAACTCTTTAATAAGACACAGAATTTGAATCCAACACAATTTTACTTTCAGCTGATTACAATACACAGAATGTTTGAAGTATAAGAGGCGATTCAGTTCGCATTGTGCGCTATATAAGTATTTCATTCATTCATTCATTCATTCATTCATTCATAAGAAGTCAATGGGGTTGATTTACTGAAATGGATATTAAAGGCTTGTTTTTTTGTTTAATAAGAAACATGTCATACTTACCTGCCCTGTGTAGTAGTTTTGCATAGAGCAGCCCAGATCCTCCTCTTCTCGGGTCCCCGCCACCTCTCCTGGCCCCTCCCTCCTGCCTGGTCCTCCCACAGCAAGAAGCTTGCTATGGGGCTCCAGAGCCGCTGCTTTGCTGTCAGTTCACACATAGAGCTGTGGCTGAGCCCCGCCCCTCCCCTCCCCCACTCTCTCCTCATTGGCTCACTGGCTGTGATTGACAGTAGAACGAGGCCAATGTGTCAGCCAATGAGGAGGGAGAGATCCAGGAGAGCCGAGGCTCTCTTGCACATCGCTGGATCAGGGCTGGGAGTGCTGCTAAACACAGAAAGTTTTTTACCTTCATGCATACAGTATATTTATTCAATTTTATTTTATTCTATTCAGTTTTTTTCTGTTCTATGTTATTATTTTATTTTCTAGTCTTTTCTATTCTATTCTATTTAAAGTTAAAATAATTCTTTTAAAAATTTGACGGTTATATTCTATTAGATTCTATTCTATTGTTTTTTGGGGTTTTTTTTTTAATTCTATTCTATTATTTTCTATTCTATTCCCTTATTTTATATTCTGTTTTACGCTATTATTTTATGTTCTATTCTATTCTTTTCCATTATATTCCCTTATTTTTCATAATATTTTATTCTATTATTTTATATTCTAGTCTATTTTTTTATATTCTATTCCTTTCTATTCTGTTCCCTTCATTTCCATTCTATTTTATTCTATTATTTTATTTTCTATTCTTTTCTTTTCTGTTCTATTCTTTTCTGCTATTTTATTTTATATTATATTCTATTTTATTCTTTTCCATTCCATTCAATTCTATTATTTTATATTCTATTCCTTTATTTTCATTTCTATTATATGCCATTCTATCATTTTCTATTCTATTCCTTTATTTTATATTCTATTCTATGCCATTCTATCATTTTCTATTCTATTACTTTATTTTATATTCTATTCTATGCCATTCTATTATTTTATATTCTGTTTTACGCTATTATTTTATGTTCTATTCTATTCTTTTCCATTATATTCCCTTATTTTTCATAATATTTTACTCTATTATTTTATATTCTAGTCAATTTTTTTATATTCTATTCCTTTCTATTCTGTTCCCTTCATTTCCATTCTATTTTATTCTATTATTTTCTTTTCTATTCTTTTCTTTCTATTCTATTCTTTTCTGCTATTTTATTTTATTTTATATTTTATATTATATTCTATTTTATTCTATTCCATTCTATGCAATTCTATTATTTTATATTCTATTCCTTTATTTTCATTTCTATTATATGCCATTCTATCATTTTCTATTCCATTCCTTTATTTTATATTCTATTCTATGCCATTCTATCATTTTCTATTCTATTCCTTTATTTTATATTCTGTTCTATGCCATTCTATTATTTTTAGTCTATTCCTTTATTTTATATTCTATTGTATGCCATTCTTTTATCTTATATTCTATTCCTTTATTTTATATTCTATGCCATTCTATTATTTTATATTCTATTCCTTTGTTTTATATTGTATTCTATGCCATTCTATTATTTTATATTCTATTTCTTTATTTTATATTCTATTCCTTTGTTTTATATTGTATTCTATGCCATTCTATTATTTTATATTCTATTCCTTTATTTTATATTGTATTTTATTGTATTCCTTTTTTTTTGAGTCAAGTCAAATTCGATTCAAATTTTGGACAAAAATTTGTTTCATTATTTTGGATTTGTTTAAATTCATTACCATAATAATAATAATAATAATAATATATATATATATATATATAAAATATAATATAATTCGGAAATGAATTGAGCCTTCCCAACTACTTTAAAGCAAAGAGACTGCACACTTTGCAAGTGCGGTTGCTGCAGAGCTTAGTAAATGAGGGGAAGCTCTGCTGACTTCCATCATCCAATCATGTGCAATTCAAAATGATTTTTTTTTTCCTTGCATGTGATTGGGTATTCTTTTCAAAGTGATGCTTTCCCTAATTTACTAAGCTCTGGAGCTGCTGCACGTGTCTATTTGCCTTTATTAAATCAACCCCAATGACTTTCAGGAGCCTCATCTCTGTGAATAACTTAAAAAAAGACTAAACTGAGTGACCATGGAAGAAAAGGGGCGGGTCTAGTTTGGACTGGACTACCAATAAACAGGAGGGGGAGACAGAGGAAGAAACCAAAATCACAATAGTAAACAAGTTGCAGTGGCCAGAAACCACCACCAGATGGCAGCATACTACAGAAAAATGATAACCTAATGAAGTTCAATATAAGACACAGATAATAAATAAATAAGAAGCCCTCAACCTCAATCAGTGCATGGCATAGTAAAGCCTTCTTATACAAATACATAATTTATATTTATATGTAATTATATGCATCCGTAGGTAATTATTCAGCAGTTTTTTTATAACTGGATCCCACGTTATGGCCGACCAAGACGAAACATCCCCACCGGCACAAATTACGTTTTTTTTTTTTTTTACATGGCACGGCCATGACAGAATCACCATAATATTTACCCGGAAAAGGGGCAAAGGCAATTGTAACATATTGACGCAATTCTTCACGCGGCCCCTAATGCCATTAGGCGCGCGGGGGGGGGGGGGACGATGGTGATTTAATATACAGGCTCGGTTTAATAACAAATAAACACTTATGGCTGGAATGATATATGGAAATTGGTTGAAATTGAATATCTATATATAGACCGCGGCGGTCGGGTCGTCAATGCAGAACGATAAGCAGACGTCAAGTAATTGAAAAGTTATTGGATCATCGACTACACGTGTCATCTGCGCCGAGAGGAACTGAAATATTATTTAACGTGAAGTAGAGAAATAAATGACGCTGCGCTCCAAGGTTGATTTTTTCATCTTTTTTTTGTTTTGTTTAACCACTTATGGACCGTCCCGCGCAGATATACTGCGGCAGGGCGGCCCTCCTGCGCAAAATCACATACCCGCACGTGATTTTGCGCACGGGGTCTGGGGCGAACACCGGCGACCTGCTCCCGCTGTGACTGGACACAGCGGGAGCCAATCAGCAGGTCCTGCGGATCTGATGTCCGCTGGGACCCGCCGATTGTACTGAGGAGAGGTAGGATGGCAGTTTGTCCGTGTAAACTAGGCAGACCGCCGTTCTGCCAGAGGGGAAAATGGAGAACTTGTGTTTGTAAGCAGAAACACAGATCTATGTTTTTCTTTAGTCAAAGCACCCCCCCCCCACGGGTTAAAGGACACATTTAACCCTTTGATCACCCCTGATGTTAACCCTTCCCTGCCAGTGTAATTTGTACAGTGACACTGCGGGAACAGCTGTGTCCTAAGGGGGGCGCCGCAGGGGGTCGCGGAGGCGGCGCAATTACAGGAGAACGCCAATGGACGCCCTCCCGGACTTTTTGACGACAAACATGCAAATTAGCTGTTTTGAGGCAACATCCGATCGTGTGTACGCTCCATTGGACAAACTTTTTCGGTTTTCATCTGACTTTTGTTGGCTGTGCGAAGGACAAACTTATTGACAACATAAGTCCGATGGAGCAAAGTCTGATCGCTGGTACACAAAACCATCGGACTTTTGTACAAAGTACAAACACGCATGCTCAGAACCAATGCAAAAGATCAGACAACAATATAGAAGTTGACCAAAGGGTGGCGCTGGAGTAACTGAACGCCCTCTTTTGAAGTGCCGTCAGTACGTTGAAACGTCACTGCGTTCGCGTTTGTTGCCTAAAAAGTCCCATCGTGTGTATGCAATACAAACTTACGGCCAAAAAATCCAAGGGAAAGTTTGTACAAAGTCCGATCATGTGTATGGGGCTTTAGTATTTTCCTATACACTGCAGTTATTTGGCACCCTCTGCTGTTTCCTTTATAAGGTTAAAGTCTACAGCTGGAGCTGATCTGTGACGGGGCATGGCTGAGTAACCTCTGAGCCAGGAAAATAGGGAGTAGATGGTGACCCCGGATGGCCATTTGGTCATATTAGGTCAGTGATGTCACAAGCATCCTCGTTCCTTTTGTGTATGTGAAGTTGTGGGGCGCTGGAAGATCACCGACAGCTGCCTTCCAGGTTCAACCCCAAACACGAAGCCAAACCCAAACTCCTCCCTACTAAAGACACACTGTAGGAGGCAGTCCACAGATCACTTTTTCAGGGGGCGGTAAGCATTACCCCCTGTGTGAAAGAGCCCCAAGTTCCCCGTATGGGTACACACGGTCGGATTTTCCTCCAACAAATGTTGGATGTGACCTAGAGTCCGACCGTGTGTATGCTCCATTGAACATTTGTTGACGGCCTTTCCGCCAACAAATGTTGGCTAGCAGGTTCTCAAATTTTCCGCCAACAAATGTTTGGACTTTCCGATCGTGTGTACACAAGTTCGTTGGACAAAAGTGCACGCAGGCTCAGAATCAAGTACGAGCCGGAGATATAACTAGCGGAGATATCATGTACGTCTTGAACGTCACTACATTGGTAATTGTTGGCCAACATTTGTGTGACCGTGTGTATGCAAGACAAGTTGGAGCCAACGTCCTTCCAACAAAAATTCCACGGTTTTGTTGTCGGAAAGTCCGATCGTGTGTACGGGGCATAAGACTTGGCCGACCTTCGTTTATGATGTGCCCTGAATGTATTGAACTTATTTCAACAGAAAGTTCTGCTGGGCTTTAACCTCAAGCTGGCTGTGTTGGCCAAACAGTAACCAACCAGGGGACTCCAAACCATCCTTCAGGCTTCAGGGGGGCCTGACTATGGACAGTAGGAGTAAAAAAATATCTGGTGTCGGTGAGAGTAAACAATGCCCCATTAATGGTTGTAGTGGGAGGAATAGTGGCTCATTGTTGGTATGACTGGAAGGAATGGTGTCCCATCATTGGTGTCAGTTAGAGGAAAAGTGCCCCAATGGCTGAATAAATGCAAGCAAAGAGCCACAGTTTGGAGGCCACTGCCCTGGACCATAACACTCAATCCAAACCTTAGTTGTAGCTGCTGGAGATAACCAAGACCATTAACTCAACCCCTAACTCAAACCATAACCCGCAGCCATAACCGATAAACCTAGATCTTAACTGTAACTCTTATGTCCCGTACACACGATCGGATTTTCCAACAACAAATGTTGGATGTGAGCTTGTTGGCGGAAAGTCAGACCGACCGTGTGTACGCTCCATTGAACATTTGTTGTCGGACTTTCCACCAACAAATGTTGGCTAACAGGTTCTCAAATGACTTTCCCTTCGTGTGTACACAAGTCCATCGGACAAAAGTCCACACACGCTTGGAATCAAGTACAAGCCGGAGATATAACTAGCGTTCATAATAGAGATATCAGGTACGTCTTGTACGTCACTACGTTCGTAATTGTTGGCCAACATTTGTGTGACCATGTGTATGCAAGACAAGTTGGAGCCAAAGTCCTTCCAACAAAAATTCCACGGTTTTATTGTTGGAAAGTCCGATCGTGTGTACGGGGCATAAGACTTGGCTGACCTTTGGTTATGATGCGTCTGGAATGTGTTTCATAGTTTCATAGTTGTTTAGGTTGAATAAAGACACCAGTCCATCCAGAGTGAGTGTCTACAATTGTCCCTTTCCCTGTATGTTGCTACACCCACATCGGTCCCTATCCTCAAGGAGCCCACAATCCAAGGTCCCCATTCATATACTAGGGCCAATTTTGGACAGAAGCCAGAAGCCAAATAACCTACCTGCATGTCTTTGGATTGTGGGAGGAAACTGGAGTACCCGGAGGAAACCCACACAGGCACAGGGAGAACATGCAAACTCCAGGCAGGTAGTGTTGTGGTTGGGATTTGAACCAATGACCTTCTTGCTGCTAGGTGAGAGTGCTACCCACTACACCACTGTGCTGCCCTAAAGTGTTGAACTGATTTCAACAGAAAGTTCTGCTGGGCTTTAACCTCAAGCTGGCTGTGTTGGCCAAACAAGTAACCAACTTGCACTTAACAGGACAAATGCCAAGCATTAGTAACTGAGACTTAATAGCCAGTGGAGTAGAGGTTCTAATTTACATACACTGAATAATACAAATTTCCTTAATTTCTCCAAGGAACGCAGAACACCGGTGCTAAAGAGCATCGATCGAGCAAGAGGAGGAGAAAAAAAAAAAACATTCAAGAGAGCGAAGAGGAGTCCCTGACCGACTCAGGCCGGCTTCAAGGACGGGATGTAGGTCAACCTAGCCCCCGATTCTGCCAGACGTAATATATTCCTTTGTGACATTCACTTTAACAAGCTCTATATTTTTTCGCCAGGATGAGAGATGTTTCTAGGAACGAACATGTACGGGCGGATTTACATGGAATTTTTTTTATACAACGTCTCTGTTTATAGGTCAAATAAATGTGTACATGGGGCTGAAGCCATCTGCATTGTTATATGTGACTTTCCGAGCTCGGAGCCTTGGCAAGGTCAACGTGTCGGCAATAAAAACAGCAAAGTGAGACACGGCTTAGCTTCTTCAATCCAATTTAAGTCTTCCTCAAAGGACTTAATCTAAATCCGCCATCATATCATTTCATGCAACAAGCTTGTGACGAGCCTTACAAAATTTATGTAGATTAAAATTCATGGGTGCCATAGCGCGCGCTCCGTATTATTAAGATTGATTAGAAGAGCTGATGGCGTGATTAAAACAGCCCGGCGTTTACTGTTGTAATTAATTAGGCATTCACACACAACAATAACCAAAAGGATATGCTGATCAACGTGGAAGTGGTGAGAGGTCCGAGATTTAATGCCGCCATTTAATGGCGTGCAAAGCCAAAAGCTCTTCCGCGAGTCATCTCAATGAGAGGACACGCCATATCCATATAAACTGTTGTTTCGTGATGGTCACCTTCACATCTAATGGCCTTGGTTTGTCTTTATAGAACCATCGTATGACACGCCTGTTTTTTTTGTTGTTTTTTTTTGTATCATCGGGGGAAACTCAAACTTTTTTCAAGGACTTATTTGGCTCCATCTATGTAATAGCGGAGAGCTGTATGAAGGGAAAAAAAAAACGAAATCTTCAGCACTCAGCTCTAGGCAGGAAAATGGACCTAGATAAATGGAGAGATGGACAAAACGGGAAGAGCTTGGTAAAGGAAGAGGGGCAACGGGAGGGGATGTAAAATATAGGGTATACATAACACAAAGGTTCCCCGGCACTCAACTATAGCAGCTTGCACAAAGAACACACATTGGTCAGTGAGCATTGCCCCTTGACAGTCATTACCTGACGAAGCAGTGCTGTCAAATTGTCTCGCCATTCTGCCTGCCTAACATCCATAGTTGATAATATCTGACAGTAACATCTGTTGGTGTTCCTCTGCTTGATGAATGATGTGGTTGGCCTACGTGAATCTTCTGAAAATCTTCAAAGAACTTTCAGTGAATTTAAGATGATCTGCTGTAGCAGATGTCTCCAAACTGTGGCCCTTTGCTTGCCTTTATCCAGCCCTTGGGGCACCATGCCATTCAATGACACCAATGATGGGGCACCATTCCTCCCACTGACACCAACGGTGGGGAACCAATGCTTCCACAGAAACCATGGGGCATCATTCCTCCCACTAACATCAATGATAGGGTACTATTCCTCCCACAGACACCAATGATGGGGCACCATTCCTCGCTCCCACAGACACCAATGATGGGGCACTATTCCTCCCACAGGAACCAACAATTGGAGATCCATTCCTCCCACTGACATTAATGATGGGGCACCATTCCTCCCACAGACACCAATGATGGGGCACCATTCCTCCCACTGACACCAATGATGGGGCAATATTCCTCACACAAGCACCAATGATGGGGCACCATTACTCCCACTGACACCAATGATGGGGCAATATTCCTCACACAGGCACCAATGATGGGGCACCATTCCTCCCACAGACCCCAATGATAGGGCACCATTCCTCCCACAGACACTAATGATGGGGCAACATTCCTCACACAGGCACCAACAATGAAGCATTTTCCCAGTGATAGGGCACCATTCCTCCCACAGACACCAATGATGGGGCAACATTCCTCACACAGGCACCAATGACGTGGCACCATTCCTCCCACAGACCCCAATGATAGGGCACCATTCCTCCCACAGACACTAATGATGGGGCACCATTCCTCCCACTGACACCAATGATGGGGCAATATTCCCCACACAGGCACCAATGATGAATCATTTCCCCAGTGATAGGGCACCATTCCTCCCACAGACACCAATGATGGGGCAACATTCCTCCCACAGACACCAATGATGGGGCAACATTCCTCCCACAGACACCAATGATAGGGCACCATTCCTCACACAGACATGAATAATGGGGCACCATTCCTCCCACGGACACCAATGATGGGACATTATTCCTTTCACAGATCTATAGAAAGTCACCTAATTTGCCAACTCAGAGTGACAATTGTATCTAGTTGAGGTTTTTTTTCAGGGCATATCAAGTTTAGCAAATGTTATGGAAGCCAGCTTTAATGTGAACAGGGGAACCCATGGACACGTTGAAAGATAAATGTCCTAGTTAATATCGGCTATATTGGAGCTTTAGACATAAGGAAATGTATTGATTAACATACTGTGAATCATCAGCTAATATGATACCTTTAAATAGACCTGTCATCAAGCCAAGAGACACAGTGCTGGAGACTTTTGTAGGATCAAAAAACAATTATAAACCTGGATAAATTCTTTAGACCATTTGGACAATTTTATCCCTAGTACCTGGCACCAGCAGATGCATGGAGCAGTCCATCAGCTATGTTGGGCTTTCTTGGCCAAATGAGGTTGCCCCCCCCCCCCCTGTCTGATGCTGGTGATATCCACATACTCTCCTCCACTGAATAAACCCGTGTTCCTGGGCTATACAAACATTGCCTGCTCATGGAACACACTTGTAAATATACCATTGGCCTGTGGTTGGATCTGAAACGTTTTATTTGGTCTCTTGTATCCTTAAAAGTCAAGCCCTCTGGATTACCCCTACCTTTGTCTGTCCCTAAACATCCTTGGATGCACGTCCAGGCTAACTTGTTCTCAAGTTCTGTTGCCTCTACGCCTGCCAATGTGGTCAAGTCCAATCTGTCTCTACAACCTGCTATCCAGTCCGATGTTACTAATTTTTGGTCTACTGGCCAGTTTTATCTCCATAGACTTTCTGCATGCTAACCAACCACCTGACCTCACTGATCCCCTGACCATTGCCCAGCTTGATTGCTCTGTGCCTGATGGCCTGTCTGACGGTCCGGTGTCTGATGTCCAGCTTATCTCTCATGGTTCAGTGCCCAATGTCCAGCCTGCCGCTAAGAGTCTGGGGGCCCCTCCTCAGAGGGGGGGGGGTAATGTCAGGGGCATGTAAGTGCTCCCGCTCCTTGATAGCTGCTGGTCTCATTGCAGCATCCTGATTTTGGCTGTGAGGTATTCTCCCTGTCTGTCTGTTCACCGGCAAATGATAGATGTAGCCAGTCTCAGAGTGGTGACTAAACCTGATTTAAGCCATCCAAGCCTGCAGCCTCATGCTTGTGATAGCATCTGTAACACGTGCTCTAAGCTTCCTGCTTGTCTGCCCTGCTCTGCGGTTTGGATTCCCGTTTTATGACCTCAGATTGGAACTCTCTAAACTTTGCCTGCCTTTTTGACTATGGATTGACTTTTTGTCTATGGATTGACCCTGACTAATCTGAACCTTGCCTGCCTTGTACCTGGACTGTCATTGAACCATTTTGCCTGTCTGCAAACCGCATGTGCCTGTTGGCTTTGCTCAGTTCACGCCTGCCATAGCGTGGGGGCCAGGCACTATAGCTTTGTGTACAAGACCTCAGGGCAACCGAGTACCATTAGGCCTGCTTGCCTTATGGAAAATGGGGGCTGCTATAGGTGACAAACACTAAAGCTAGCTATAGTGCCTGAACACTTGGGTTAGGGGTAAGCGTGACAATCACTGTCTATGGTGATGGCCTATCTATTGAGTATGTACCTTGGTTTATGAAGACGGCATCTTATTTAGATAAAGAAGGTGGGCTCTAAGCTACTGGTCGTTCTCTCATGTTCTTAAAGTGTTGGCTATGGCAATGCTCTACCTCTACATATGTGTGGACTTCTCATTGCTCCCACTTTCCTGGTTGGTTCTGCCCAGAATCTGCCATTAAAATATATGGGCACTGCCAACCAATCCCCACAATGAATGCTTTTTTTTTTTTTTTTGAGCTATTGTGAAATAAGGTTGATGTTGTGATCCTGGGACATAGCATTGGAAGGCCAAGATGAGGGACTGTCCCAGCAAATCTGGGGTAGTAGGCACTTATGCTAAAGTGTATCAAGATAGTAATTTAGGAGATCACAGCTGCCTTATTGTATAGGCACCAGGGCTGTCATCCTGACCCTTCCTTCACTTCTGGTGGGTCGAAAATATGGCATTCTATATGTCTATCCCGAACGCTTCCCTTTAGACTATCATGAAAGGAAACATTTCCAACTGGGCAGAATTACATCATAGAATTGTGCTCTCCCACGACCGGCACTGGTTGTAAAAGGTGATACCTTAGTACGGGGGCTTTTTAACATACATTTTTTTTGCAGAGGAGCACCTGTGCCGAAACACCAATAAATATACCGTATATATATATATATATATATAGCTGACGCTTAGTGGCAAGCCTGCAGTTGCTATAATAAATAAATAATAGCTCCCCCTATATCTTTTATACGTACATTTTATCCATTGCAGGGGAATTTCTGAAAAAAAAAACAAAAAAAAACATAAAAAATAAAATATATTAAAAAGATGATTTTAAAAAGAATCGGTCACTTTGCCTTGAATTGGAAAAAATTACAGAGTCTAACGAAAGCTGACCCCAACCTATATATATATACTCACCTTTGCTGCTATGTTGCTCTATCAGAGCTCTAAGAAAAGTTTTGGGTATGGGGAAGCATTTGACTTCTTCGGGATGCAATATCTGGACAATGCTATTTTCCATTCAAATCCTCTTCCTTAGACTGAGACTGCTGGTAGGTGGCGCCATCTTGGATGTGATATCAGCAGCCCCAGTAGACTCAAGTGACACTCTATAGCATTTCTCGTCACTCCCCCCCCTCCCCCTCCCCTTCTGCTACAGGTTTTATAGGGTGGTGAGGGGCAGTGGAGCTGGGCCAGCACAGATAGTAATTAGACATTCCCAGAAGGGGAGAGGTCTATGACATGCAAGAAGGGAGGGGCTGTGTTAGGTTATTGACTCTTTCTATAGTGTCAAATCCCTAGCAGGTTCAGAGGCACGTTATGAGGGAATACAACTAATTTATGGAAAGGGAATAAAAACTGCAAGTACAGTTTCCTGTGTTTTTACCGGCAGTTCTTTATGCTGGTGACAGGGTCTCTTTAAAACCAAAGGAACAATCAATATGCATCAGTTTACAAAAAATCAAATCCTGCTTGTTGTATTTTTTTGGTGTGCTGTACATAGAGATAAACTGTACTGCTTATATAAAATGATTCAAATTCTTCATACGTTAGCTGGCATTATGGTTGTCACCTGTCCCGGTTTGGCAGGGACAGTCCCCATTTTGAGAGGTCTGTCCCTGCCAAACAAACACTCACAGCAATGCCCCTTATCTGGAAATCCAGCTTGCAATTTCTTGCCAGAGACCAATATAAAACTGCAGCCACTGGCCCAATGTATTATAACTAATAATGTGACACATTTATTGGCTAACTGAATAGATTGCACTGCAAAGACTCAAGGCACGCTGGCCTCTTCTTCAGGCAATGCACCACAATCCATATACTCAGCTAATAAATGGTTTCATCCTAAATTCAAACGTCTGCGTTCGGTGATGGCTATTATGGTACAACACTCTCTGTGACCTGTTATAACCTTCCTGGAGTGGCGCTCTGAGGGCCAATGGACCTGCTCAGGTGATCCCTACTTGGAGGGGTGCTGGCGTCAAATGCTCATCCAAAAAGCATACCAAACTGTGCAGTATGAAGGTGCCGCACACTGACAGCTCAGCCTGGGGAAGAGCAACCTCAGACTCAGCTCCTCTTGAGACCACGCCGGCTGACGCGTTTCACCCCTCTATGACTAAGCACCAAGGGGAGGGCAAAACGCATCAGGGGGGGGTGTGCTCTCAGGATGAGCTGAAGCTGAGACTTTAACATGCACTGAGCTGGCAGTGTGCCAGCTATGGTACAACACTCTCCTGCTACATCATTATTAATGGAAATATTATGATCATCAGCCACAATAACCTCGTAATCTAAGTAGTTATATAGTATCGTTGCCACTTGTCTGTTGGACAGGGACAGTGCCTATTTTGATAGGTCTGTTCTTGGCAAACAAACATCCGTAGCAAGGTTCCCAGCAGTGTAGCCTGGGCCAGCCGTGCATGCATGGCCATCGTTGGGTTGGCTTTTTTATGCACTATGCAGATATATAAGGTTTGGGGCCACACACGCTACCCTAATATGGTGCTACAGCTGCGTCCCTCTGACAAAAAAACGATATGGAACAAGATTTGAAGTCTATGGGAAAAAAATTCCAGGAAAGGGAGAGAGGCAGGGACTCTACTATAAGACATCATGCCTGGGAGACAGACGTCATTTTGATTTAGCTTCCTGATGACGAGGGCCCAACCACGTAAATATATTTTATTGGGAGTTTATGTGATAGGTCAACCCAAAGTGGCACATAATTGTGAATTGAAAGGAAAATGATAAATGGTTTTCAATTTTTTTTACAAATAAATATGTGAAAAGTGTGGGGGGGCATTTGTATGGCGCCCCCCTGAGTCAATACTTTGTAGGATTTGGGGATGTCTCTACCAGCTTTGCACATCTAGAGAGGGACATTTCTGCCCATTCTTCTTTGCAAAATATCTCAAGCTCTGTCAGATTGGATGGAGAGCGTCTGTGATCAGCAATTTTCAAGTCTTGCCACAGATTCTCAATGTGATTTAGGTCTGGACTGTGACTGGGCCATTCTAACACATGAATATGCTTTGATGTAAACCATTCCATTGTAGCTCTGGCTGTATGTTTTGGGTTGTTGTCCTGTTGGAAGGTGAACCTCCTCCCCAGTCTCAAGTCTTTGGCATACTCTAAGCCCTTGTACACACGATCGGAGAATCCGTCGGAATGTGTCCGATCGGAGCGTTTTGTCGGATATTCCGACTGTGTGTGGTATGCAT
>NW_027507790.1:265784268-265931768 GCF_037356315.1 Lithobates pipiens | reverse complement strand
CCAGCCCATTTTTGGAGTTTTGTGTGGCATTATGTCCAATTTGCTTTTTTTCCTCCCTTTTTTGTTTTGTTCCAATACATACAAAGGGAATAAACACGTGTAGCGGCAGCTCCTGAAGAGCACGCGCTATGCGTTTTTCAAAGTTAAAGTTATGCCTAAACTGCAGTTTGGTTTGGGTACATTTGTCTAAATTTGAAATTCGGCATCAGTCTGACTGGACTGTGAGATGTTCAACCTGGCCACAGGGGGCACTGTCTCTTCTGGCAGGCATGAAACTATGGTCTGGTTAGGTTCTTAAGTTACTCTCTCTCTGAGCCCGCCTAGTGGGAGTGGCGCTCTCGCTGTGCTTTCTGGGAGATGGTACTTAAGATGCGGACGTCACGTGGTTCGGGGGTTCCGGTCCAGAATGATTCTGGTCCTCCTGATCAGCCCCCAGGAAGGCTATGGCTTGGGGTGCGGATTCACCCGATTTTGATGTCTCAGGGCTGGCTAGCCCGAGTCAAGGAAACAAAAGAATGATTCTGAGGTGATTGGGTGCCGTCTCCGGTTTGGGAGAGACCCAGTTACTTCAAGCATTCCAGGGGAGGACTCTTCAGAAGAAGACCATGTACGGGTTGGTTTCTTAGTAAGAGCCTGGAAAGGCTGAAGTACCAGAGAGAATCCGGTCTCGTGGATATCGCCAAGCTGGCTGAAAGATTCAGGTATCCTACGAGTGTTCTACAAGTTTAGTTTCCCTACATGTTCTACAACAACGTCTGTGGCAGAGACTTGTTCCTGAGTAAGCACCTTGTTGGCTGCTAGGCCTTGTGAGAGAGGGACTGTCCAACCTGAGTGAACATCTAGTTGCGAATGGCTATTCTCTGGATGCAGTCAAAGCAAGGAAGTTCTTCAACATTTTGACTTTGACACTAATGCCCCGTACACACGAGAGGGATTAAGTCTGACAGACCTCCAAAGGAGTTCCGACGGAGTTCCGACGGAGTTCTGGCGGACTTTTCGACCGAACGGACTTGACCACACACCATCACACCAAACTCCGACGGAGTCGAACGTGATGACGTACGACTGGATTCGACGTAGGAAGTTCATAGACAGTAGCCAATAGCTGCCCTAGCGTCGGTTTTAGTCCGTCGGAGTAGCACACACACGAGCGGATTTTTCAAAGGGGACCGGGTCCGGCGGAGTTCCGTCGGGAAAATTTAAAGCATGCTTCATTTCTAAAGTCCGTCAGACTTTAGCTTCGCTAAAGTCCGTTGCAGCCCACACACGATCGGATAGTCCGCCGGACTCAGTCCGTCGGAGTTTGGATGTCGAAAAGTCCGCTCGTGTGTACGGGGCATAAGAGTACCTGAAATTCCTTTCCAACCCTCTGATCCCAATTTAAGAGACTGTTCATTGTCTACGTTTTGCAAATAAAATCCATTCAAGTGGATCTGTTGTCAGTCTCTTAAGTTACTGGGCCATCTACCACGGGACACCCCTAGACGTGCAACAAGGAAAACAGAAGGCAATGTAAGCCCAAATCTAACCAGCAGCTCCTTCGGAGGTAAGTGCTACACACGTGTATAGCAAAACATTGTGTTACTGCAATACTTTTCTGTGAGAAATACTAGATTTTCTGGAAAAAATTCTGGGATGCCAACAATTTTGGCCAAGACTGTATATAGATATAGATATTCAGTATATACATACAACAGCCTGGCCAATCAGTCTTCGCCAGGGAGTGCTGGTCTGGGCAGTGGAGGGGAATTTTTCCGATTTTTTTAGGATGAGGAGAGTGATATAATAAGCAGTGTGGGCGGTCCGCGCTCCCTCCAAAAGGCCCATTCCATAAAGCCGCTCTGCCACACATGGCACCGCAGATACACTTGATGGATATTTTATTTTGATAACTAACTCAACCCAGAGTACAAATGCTTTTTATTATAGCTGCCAAGACCCAGCTTAATCACCTCCATTTATTACTGCACAAGAGTGAGTTTGGGAGAATCCGCTCATTAAAATCTGTAATATTCTGAGATGAAGATGGTAAATGAGATCTTTTCTTCTTTTCTATCTT
Organism: Lithobates pipiens; assembly: GCF_037356315.1. Lineage (NCBI taxonomy): Eukaryota > Metazoa > Chordata > Amphibia > Anura > Ranidae > Lithobates > Lithobates pipiens. The sequence goes on along the minus strand of NW_027507790.1, from coordinate 265,929,709 downwards.
TCTTTCCCCCCAACCCCTCCTTCTCTCCCCATCTCTATCTTCCTCTCTCCATCTTCTCTCCCAATCTATAAGACCTTCTCCTCTCTCTTCCTCTCTATCTCTCCCACCCCAATCTTTCACTAGGCTTCCCTCCATCTCCCTCTTCCTCAGACTCTCTTCTCTTTCTATCTCTCTCTCTGATTCTTTTCTCCCTCTCTCACTCTCTTTTATCTCTCCTCTCCTCTCTCTCCCTCTCATCTTACTATCTCACTCCCCTCCCACTCTCCTCTCCCATCTCTCCCTCTCTACTCTCTTCTCCTCTCCTCCTCTCTCCATGTCTCCCTCTGGCTTTGCTCTCTCCCATCTCTCCCCTCCCATCTTTCCTCTCCTCTCCTCCCCTCTCCTTCCCTCTCCTCCCCTTCCCTCTCCATGTCTTTCTCTGGCTTTCCTCCCTCTCTCTCTCCCCTCTCTCTCCTCTCCTCTCTCTGATTTCACCCTCTTTCTCTCTCTCTGACACACTGCTCTATCTCTCTCTTTGGGTCTCTTTCTGTCTCTCCTCTCTCTCTGACTCTATTCGCTCTCTCCTCTCCTCTCTCTCTCTGACTCTATTCTGTCTCTTCTCTCCTCTCTCTCTGACTCTATTCTGTCTCTCCTCTCCTCTAACTCTGACTCTTTTCGCTCTCTCCTCTCCTCTCTCTCTCTGACTCTATTCGGTCTCTCCTCTCTCCCCCTGACTCTATTCTGTGTCTCCTCTCCTCTCTATCTTTATGACTCCATTCTGTCTGTCTCTCCTCTCCTCTCTGTCTATCGCTCCTCTCTCCCTCTCCTCTCTCTACTTTCTCTGAATCTCTCCTCTCTCTCTCTCTCTCTCTCTGACTCTACTCTGTCTCTCCTCTCTCTACTTTCTCTGACTCTCTCCTCTCTCTCTCTCTGACACTACTCTGTCTCCCCTCTTTCTTTCTCTCTCTGACTCAATCTCTCTTCTCTCCTCTCCTCTCTGTCTGTCTCTCCTCTCTCTCTCTCTCCCTCCCTCCTCTCCTCTCTGTCTGTCTCCCCTTTCTCCGTCCCTCCTCTCCTCTCTGTCTGTCTCTCCTCTCTCCCTCCCTTCCTCCTCTCCTCTCTGGCTGTCTCTCCTCTCTCCCTTCCTCCTCTCCTCTCTGGCTGTCTCTCCTCTCTCCTTTCCTCCTCTCCTCTCTGGCTGTCTCCCCTCTCTCCCTCCCTCCTCTCTTTCTGTCTCTCCTCTCTCCCTCCCTCCTCTCCGTCTGTCTCTCCTCTCTTCCTCCTCTCTTCTCTATCTCTCCTCTTTCCTTTCTCTCCTCTCTCTCTCCCATGTCCCTCTTCTGTCTTTCTCTCGCTCTGTCTCTCTCTTCTGGCACATATGCTTTATGGAATGCGGGTGACTGTTAGAAAATAGAAAAGAATAATGATGATTCTAATTGCTAATGGGCTGAATTACACATGTCTAATTGTAATTTAGTGACTCTGGAATCCTGACTCTTTAGGAACACTTGTTAGTTCTGTTCCGCTGGGAGCGGAGACATGAAAAATTATTTTACACAACTTGTACAGCGGCGGGGAAAGGGAGGGACGGGGGCGGGGGGGCGTTCTGTATCTGTGGATCACGGCAATCAACGTTTTAAATCCATTTCCAAGGGCCATTTGCTGCTAATCTGGGGCATTCAAGCTGGGAAAATGAAGATACTGGAGCACCGAATGCCCCCAAAACACTGAAATACACTCAATAAGGAGGCACCGAGATCAGAGAAGATAAGCAGGGTTTAGTATACCTTCACAGCCAATCATAGGTCATTCTGATGATTAAGTATGGCTTCAATTGGTTACTCCCTCTTTTCTTTTCTTATGAAATAATCCCCAAATACGTTATAATTATAGAAGATCTTCAGTTTAATGCAACAATTAAACTCATTTATTAAAAAATTCAAGCATTTGCAATCTTAAGCCCCGTCATTTGCCCAATATGCTTATTTCCTATTATTATCAGCTCCATCTACTGGCCATAATGCAGTATTTTCCTTATTGGTAATTTTTCAAGAAAATACCACATTATGGCCACTAGATGGAACTGATGATCATAGAAAAATGAAGTTATTGGGATTATTTATGATGACTGTGAGAATGCTTGAGGCACCCACACGGTAATCCAAAGGGTTAAGATAGATCCCAAGAGATGGGAAATGCCTTTGGCCTTTGGCCAGAGCCCACTTCCAACTGCCTGGTGGGTTTGTACAAGCCCCACCGTCCGAGAAGTTGCTGCTTTCTATTTGCCAGACTATATAGTTTGTACACCATAAGACTGGCCGAACATTCTGAACATCACCTAGCTCTTTTTAATGATGTTATTGCTTTTTTTTTGTCAACCACAATCCAACCACATGCCGCCCACGTGTGGTTGAACATTCCACAGCTTAATTTCCCTCACTGTAAAGAACACCTCCATGTACAGCAAAACAAAATACACACCAAGTCGGCTTTTATAATGAAAATGTTGGCCGAGCCGAGTTCCTTACCTGGATAAGGATGGATTCCGTTGGCGAACACGGCTTCCGCAGCTGGTTGTCCATTAGCTTGGGGCGGTATGCCGGTGAAGCCGTTGACCCCAATTGGAGATGGAATGCTAGGCACAGCTGGTGCGGTGATACCAGGTGGTGTGCTGCCACCTAGAGGAGGGGGCAACAAAAACAGGAATGTAAATGTTACAAATCTGCAGAAACCGGCAACCTGCACTGAAGGAAATACTTGAGCTCTGAAAATACCACCTGCCTAACGTCAGCACTTTCTCAATGCCTTGAAATAAATATGTAGCAAATCAGACTAATGTCAGGACAACTACTGATCTGCATGCTGGTTATAGGCCAGCTGATCAGAACCAGTGCTGGGACATGGTCATTGAGAGCCCAGGGCAAACACGCCAAACTGCACCCCCCACCCCCAAGGTGTATGAGCATTATGCGTCATCAACCCCCCCATTATGCGTCATCACCCCCTAAGCATAAATTCCCCCTCCTCCCAGTGCAAATCTGTTCCCCTGCTGAAATCCCCCCTCCCAGCACAAATCTGACCCACCCACCCCCCAAATCCCCTCCCAATTCAAGTGCCGCCCCCCCCAACAAAAATCACTCCTCCTAGCACAAATTATCTACCCCTAAGATTACCCCTCCCAATAACCCCACTGCAAATCCCCACTTCCAGCACAAAGTGCCCCAATCATCCTTCTTAGCACAAATCTTCTTCCCCCATTTCTTCTCCCCCTAAATTTTAGCATGCCCCCCAAATTTCCCCTCCTACAACAATACTTACTCCATGCTGCCCCCCAAATCCCCCTTTCCAACACAAATCCCCTCCCCCCTATTTCCTTGTGGTGCCCCCCCACCGCCCATGATACCACAGCGCCCAGGGCAGCCGCCCCTCCTGCCCACCCCTTGTCCCGGCCCTGATCAGAACGCACCAAAACCACTGGATTAGCATGGCAGGCAACTAGTATTTGTAAAAGTAGTGGTTGACTTCAGCCTTCCTGAATTTCCTCTTGAAGGGGTTGTAAAGGTTCATTTTTTATTTTCTAAATAGGTTCCTTTAAGCTAGTGCATTGTTGGTTCACTTACCTTTTCCTTCGATTCCCTTTCTAAATGTTTTTTTCTCTTTGTCTGAAATTCTTACTTCCTGTTTCTCCTCAGTAAACTTCACACCATCATCCGAGCGATGTTTAGTCAGCCAGAACAGTTTACTGAACAGCTTACTGAGGAGGAACAGGAAGTGAGAAATTCAGACAAAGAAAACAAAGAAAAAAACAACAAACAATGCACTAGCTTAAAGGAACCTATTTAGAAAATAACAAATGAACCTTTACAACCCCTTTAACCTTTCGGTGAATAATTTTATTCTATCAATAGTACAAGTAAAAAAAATGAAAAAAAAGCCCTGCCAAGAGATGTGGGGATTGGCAAAGTTCAAGAATTCACTGCAAAAATTTTAATTTTAATTTAATGGAATTAGGCCAGTGAAAGATGGTTGCTGGTAGGTCGGATCTTTCTATTTTGCACATTGACTTAGCCTTATTACATGAGCCAGAACGGTTAAGCAGGTGAGGGTTATGCCATGTACACACGACCGGACTTTCCGGCAGACCAGGTCCGACGGGATCAGTCCGACGGGCAGTCCCGATCGTGTTTGGGCTAATCCGATCATCTTTCGTTATAGAAATCCGATGGACCTAGAAATAGAACATGTTTCAAATCTGTCCGACAGACTCAATTCCTATCGGGAAAACCGTTCGTCTGTATGCTGGTCCAATGGACCAAATACAACGCAAGGGAAGGTATTGGCTACTGGCTATTGAACTTCCTTTTTTAGTCCCGTCTTACGTCATCACGTTCAAAACTAACGGAGTTCCGAATGGACTTATGCCCCATACACACGGTCGGACATTCCGACCACAAAATCCATCTGATTTTTTCCAACGGACTTTGAGGACTATGTAGAGGCCAGTAGCCAATAGCTTTAGTGTCCAATTTTTTTTCAGAGCATGCGTGGCACTTTGTGCGTCGGAATTCTCTACACATGATCGTAAAAAGTCCGATCGGATTTTGTTGTCTGAAAATTTTAGATCCAGCTCTCAAACTTTTTCCATCAGAAATTCTGATGGAAAAAGTCCGATAGAGCCCACACATGATCGGATTTTCCGACAACATAATCCGATCGGACTTTTTCCGTCTGAATTTCCGACCGTGTGTATGGGGCATTAGTCTGTTCGTGTGTGGCCAAGTCCGTTCGTTTGGAAAGTCAGTCGGAACGCCACCAAAAGTCCGTCGAGAAGACCGTCGGACCTAGTCTGCTGGAAAGACCGGTCATGTGTACACGGCATTAGGGGTACTAGATACCATAGCAGATCACTTACAGACTCTGCAGATCCAGATCAGTGTCCAGATATACCGTGTCAGAACCTTTAAGCTGACCCGGCAAGACTGAGCGCACATTCCCAAATTTCAGTGCATCCTCCAAGTGAGTCACCAGGCCCTTGTGAGAGACCAAGCTTCTTCATGGCTCTCTCCAGAAAAGCGGCCTCCTCTGGGGTCTCCACCTTGGCACAGCTTCCTCCAGACCAGGCGGGACTAGGGTTGCCACTAGACATGTGCAGTTCATTTCGTACGAATCGAAAATTCGTACGAATTTCCAAAATTTCGTACATTCGGAAGCATCTGAAATACGAATTTCTATGCTTCCGAATTGTATAAGAAATTTTGTTGATGAATTTCGGATCCAAATTCCGTTACAGCGGAAACGTGACTGCTGTTTTGTTGACCAATCAGAGGTTTTCTTCTGCTGCATGAGTGGGGGTTGGGAAATGTACCTTTTCTAATATGGGAGTGGGAGACTGGTACTGGTAGTCGATGGGAGATTGAGAATCAGACAAAATAAGAATGTTTGTTAATATTGTTTTAGTATTGTCATAATAATTACGATTATTCATTATGATGAACTTAAAAACCCAGGAAGTCAGCACAGCACAGGGATGGAGGGGGCCCCCTCATAATGAGCACAGCACAGGGATGGTGGGAGCCCCTCATAATGAGCACAGCACAGGGATGATGGGAGCCCCTCATAATGAGCACAGCACAGGGATGGTATGGGCCCCACAGGGATGGGGAGAGCCCCTCATAATGAGCACAGCACAGGGATGGGGGGAGCCCCTCATAATGAGCGCAGCACAGGGATGGGGGGAGCCCCTCATAATGAGCGCAGCACAGGGATGGTGGGAGCCCCTCATAATGAGCACAGCACAGGGATGGTGGGAGCCCCTCATAATGAGCACAGCACAGGGATGGTGGGAGCCCCTCATAATGAGCACAGCACAGGGATGGTGGGAGACCCTCATATTGAGCACAGCACAGGGATGGAGGGGGCCCCTCATAATGAGCACAGCATTGGGATGGTGGAAGCCCCTCATAATGAGCACAGCACAGGGATGGAGGGAGCCCCTCATAATGAGCACAGCACAGGGATGGTGGGAGCCCCTCATAATGACCACAGCACAGGGATGGTGGGGGCCCCTCATAATGATCACAGCATGGGGATGGTGGGAGCCCCTCATAATGAGCACAGCACAGGGATGGGGGGAGCCCCTCATAATGAGCGCAGCACAGGGATGGCGGGAGCCCCTCATAATGAGCACAGCACAGGGATGGGGGAGCTCCTCATAATGAGTGCAGCACAGGGATGGTGGGAGCCCCTCATAATGAGCGCAGCACAGGGATGGTGGGAGCCCCTCATAATGAGCGAAGCACAGGGATGGTGGGAGCCCCTCATAAAGAGTGAAGCACAGTGATGGTGTGAGCCCCTTATAATGATCTCAGCACAGGGATGGTGGGAGCCCCTCATAATGAGTGAAGCACGGGGATGGGGGGAGCCCCTCATAATGATCTCAGCACAGGGATGGTGGGAGCCCCTCATAATGAGCACAGCACAGGAATGGAGGGAGCCCCTCATAATGAGCACAGCACAGGGATGGTGGGAGCCCCTCATAATGAGCATAATGAGTCGACGACTGCCATATTGAGAAAGGTATTCTTTGCTTTTTTAAATTCATCATAACGAACGTTCGTAATTGTTACAAAAAGTTAATGAAGCAAACGAAAACTTGTGTTTCGTAAGAATCCAAAATGAATTTCGGACACGAATTACGAATTAACGGCTAATACGAAACGGAACGGAATGAAACAAATTTATTGATGGTGCACATGTCTAGTTTCCACCTGTACGGAATTCACCCAGACAGTTCGGGTTTTAAATCATGTGTCCAGGTTTCAGGTGGATTGAAACCCGGACAAATTATTGAATTCAGACCAGGCTGTGGCTCCCCAAGTAACTAAGATAGTCACACACAAATCAGTTGCCATCCGGGAGCTGCAGCAAGAACATCTGGTGGCAGGTTTGGCATCACTGGAGGGCAGGGTGATGACGTCAGGAAGAGTAATCTGCCCACACCCACCATTCGCTGCGGCACGCTATGAACGCCGCATTACTACTCTCCCTGGGGCACACAAAGGTGTCCCAGGCCGCTAAAGGGTCCGGGGTTGGCTTGAAGAAAAGGTGGCATCCCTAGCTTCAGGACCATCTCTGAAATGTCCCTGATTTGGAGGGACTGTCCCTGATGTGGAACAAAGTCCCTCTGTCCCTCTTTCCTACTCATTTGTCCCTGATTTTGGTCTCATCTCTATAGTTGTATAAAAAAATACACTATTTATCTTTTAAAAAGTGTTTCACAGTGTTAAAGTATTCATCCAGTTTCTAAATTTCTGACTTGGTAAATTTCAAAAGCCAGTATAAAGGAATAGTAGTGGTAAATATAAGGCACTTGTGGGTTATACTAATCATTTATCTGTATAATTCTCCTTTAAGGGGGAGTGGCAGGGGGTGTGCCCTATGCCTACATACTTATGGTAACAGGGTGTCCCTACTGCCTATTGCAAAAAGTTGGGAGGTATGACTTCAGCACACATTAGGCCCCAAAAGAGGCCTAATAGCAGAGCTCCATCCAGCAGTACCACCCTAGGCCCTTAGCCCAAGGGAAGAGAGCATACCTCCCAACATTTTGAGATCAGAATGAGGGACACCTACTAGCAAATGTATGAAGGGTTTGGGCACGCCCACTGCCACACCCCCTAAAAGGAGAATTAACCCAAAAAGAAGGTTAATTAAATCCACAAGTGCTTTTTTTACCACTACTATTCCTTATACTGTCTTTTGAAATTTACAAATGCAGCAATTTAGAAATCAGATGAAAGGTTTAGCACTGGGAAACACTTTTTGAAAGATAACAAGTGCATTTTATATCCAACTATATAGATCAGACCAAAATGAGGGACAAATGGGGGGGGGGGGGGGGGGACATTGCTCCAAATCAGGGACAGTCCCTCGAAATCAGAGACAGTTGGGAGCTATGAGAGACCGAACACATGGCATGGCCCAAATATTTATCTCCTACCCCAGCATGCACCAGTTGCCTCAACCACCTGCTGGACTGACTGAAGAAAATATAAATATTCATAACTTTAGTTTTATATCATACTATGACCAGTGATAAGAGTGACATCTACTGGAGACAGTGAGAAATCACAAGCCAACATAAGCTTAGGGGAAAAAACATGTGAAAAGCGATACAATCAGTCTGAGCTAACTACAGCCCAGCCAAAAAACGAAATTGGCATAGTGTTTAGGACAAGGAGGCTACACTTCTGAAGCTGACTGACATTTTCTTTTTTGCACACTGTGTATCAATATGTTCTTGCTGAGGGCTGAAATGCCACCTCCTCGGCCACCAACCATCATTAGACCTTAACCACTTGCCGACAGCTGCACGCCGATATACATCGGCACAATAGCAGCGGTGGGCAAAAAGGGAGTACCTGTATGTCCCCTTTAATTGGTGGGGCTAGCACGGGCGCAGATGCCCCATACAGTGTGACCATGCCGCAGGCCCCACGGACTCGATGTCCGCCGGTATCAAGGCGATCGTGTCTTGGAGCCGCAGAACGGGGAAGTGACTATGTAAACAAGGCATTTCCCCATTCTACCTTGTGACATGACAGGGATCTACTGCTCCTTATCATCGGGAGTTGTGATCTCTGTCATGACAGTAGTAGCCCATCCCCCCACAGTTAGACTTACTCCCTAGGACACACTTAACTCCTTGATCGCCCCCTAGTATATAACCTCATCCCTGCTAGTGTAATTTATACAGTAATCAGTGCATTTTTATAGCACTGATCACTGGATAAATGACAATGGTCCCAAAATAGTGTCAAAAGTGTCCGCCATAATGTCACAGTCACGATAAAAATTGCAGATCGGCGCCATTACTAATAAAAAAATAAAAATGCCATTAAACTATCCCCTATTTTGTAGATGCTATAACTTTTGCGCAAACCAATCAATATATACTTATTGTGATTTTTTTTTTTACCAAAAACATGTAGAAAAATACATATTGGCTTAAACTGAGAAAAAAAATTAGTTTTTTATATATATTTGGGGGATCTTTATTATAGCAAAAAGTAAAAAAATATTGCTTTTTTTTCAAAATTTCCCTCATATTTTGTTTATAGCACAAAAAATAAAAACGGCAGAGGTGATCAAATAGCACCAAAAAAAAAGCTCTATTCGTGGGGAAAAAAAAGGATGTCAATTTTGTTTTGGTGTAACGTTGCACGGCCGCGCAATTGTCAGTTAAAGTGACGCAGTGCCAAATCGCAAAAAGTGCTCTGGTCGGGAAGGGGGGGGGGGGGTAACATCTTCCGGGGCTGAAGCGGTTAAACGGATCTTGAATTTGATCTGCTCCTGAAAAAAATCCCTCCAGTTCTTTGTAGGGGCACAACGATACAAGAGGCCGTTAGCGCTTCGACCACTGTGTGGTTTTTATGGCACAAGCTTGTGCAAGGCAGACGGTTCACCCCAAGAACGTAAGATGTCAGTTTTTGACTGGAGCATTCTAATTTCCCATTGCTGGTTTGAAAAACAATAAGACCACCGCGGGCAAATCATTTTACCTCCCAATGTCTTCGTTTACCCAGCATTAATTGAGTGCTAATTAGGCTCTTATTGTTCTCCTTTCCCCTCTGTTGTTGTCACGCTGTCTTGTATCACCTCCACCCCCCCCCCCCCCCAACACGCGCTCCCTCGCGAAAAACCGGGATCCGCAGAAAGTTCTGGGATCTGACGGCTCTTTGGGAATTGGATGACAGTTGCTGTACCGGGGCAAAAAAAAAAAAAAAAGAACACGCGAGCAGAAGCTCCATTCTATTCATCAGTCACGGGGAAGAAAAGAAAGAAGAAAAGAGGAGAGTGGAAAATTTTCCCGTCACTTGAGTTGGCAGGTTTCCTCCCTATTATCAGCGATGACACCGGCACGCTGATGTGACAGCTCCTTGTGTTTGCGCTGTACATCAGATGAAAGGGGTGAAGACACTCATCTCCTCCTTTCTGCAAAGTCAGCGCTAACTCTCTGTTAGTTTTCTTTCCCTGTAATGTTGCAGCTTCAGCATGTGTTGTTGCAAGGATCAGGGGAGGATCCAACTACACATATCTTATACAGCTTAAAGGGTACCTGTGCTTTCACAAAGCCCTCCAGGAGAAGCCATCACCGTGATGCCATGCCATTGCTGTAACAGTGAGCTTTTAATGATGTGGCCTGATACAGTTGGCGATACATTATCCACATGCACCGTGACGGGGGTGGACAAACTCACCAAGTGGACCCTATGCAACACCAACCACCCTTTTATTAAACGATCAACCAAATAAGATCATATTTTTGCTATGTAGCAACCAGACTAGGACTAGGAATGCATACTTATTGCACAGTAGTGGACTGATGTTACTACACCATGCCATGCTCCATGGATCAATGCAGTCAATGATATTTTATTACGCGAGAAAGTGATATACACAGGGAGGAGATGCCCAGCCAACTTTGAAAAAAGACTGGCTCAGTCTTAGCCTCGATCTCACTGATCACAGACAGACCGCTTTCCTAAAATTAGAACCACCTCTTCAATCTCAGCATTACTGTCAAGGTCAGGGGTCAGGCTCAGAGACCAGTAGTTATAGCAGTAGAGAGGCTTCCACCGACCAGCTGCATAAGTGCAGTAGCAGGTCGCCCTCGCGGATGACATGGGCTCACCCAAGGCGTGGGGTCTAAACACTATTCATCAGACCTCCTGATGGTGGAGATGGGTTTTGCTGCGTGTTAGTACCAGGTCGCAGTCCTCAGGATCGCCCTACCTGGAGATGAGCAAACCGGGGTCCAGTAGCAGATATAGCAGGTAGGGATCAGCCAAAAGCATAGTCGGGGTCCAGTAGCAGATATAGCAGGTAGGGATCAGCCAAAAGCATAGTCAGTAAACAAGCCAAAGGTCAGTGACAAGTAGGTGCAGGCTTCGATCAAGTGGAAGCATAGTCAAGGAATAAGCCAAAGGTCAGTAACAAAATGGTTGCAGGTTGGGATTAACTGGAAGCATAGTTGAAGAACAAGCCAAAGGTTGGTAATGAGTGGTAGTAGAGATACGGACACAAAGGAGCAAGATATCGTCTGGAGAGAGCACATAATCTGGCAAACAGGAAGTGCAAAGACATGACCTTTACAGGAAGTTCATGGGAGGAGTTCACGTTTCACAAGAAACAAGGCACAAGGCAAGTCTACCCAAGGAATCAGACAGAATGCTTTTCAGCATCTCAGGTGGCTCAGCAAGAAGCGCTACTGCCAGATGCAGCAGAGGTTGTGGGTTCAGATCAGGGTCCACTCCTGACAATCACTCCAATCTGACGTCTCAATATGTTCTAAATCAGTGATTCTCAACCTGGGGGTCAGGACCCCCTCAGGGGTAGAATGACATTTTGCAAGGGGTCACCGAATCCTAGGCTGTCCCAGCCTTTTTGCACTCGCCCAGCGCGGTTGTCCCTGGAGCCCGCAGCCGCCGACTTAGCCTCTTCGCAGCCGTCCATTTAGTTGACGGCATAGGTGGTGGGCAGAGACTAGAGGTTAGCTGATTGGTGAGGAATGGGAAGTGGGAGGGGCTGGAGGAGACCCCATCTCCTGATTTCTGCATAGGTGTCACTGCTACGAGACACCACGTTGTCGGAAACACAGTGAGTAACACTACCTGTGATTAGAGTTACCATTAAAATCCCTACTATAGTTCTCAGACCAGCAGATGACCTTGATCAAGTGCACCTAAATTGGTTGATCAGAACTCCCCCACCAGCATTGCCACTCATCCCACCCCCCACCAGCACTGCCACTCATCCCGCCTCCCCACCAAGGAGTAAGAGAAGGATAATAAATAGAGAATACATGGAAGGGAGAGGAAAAGAGGGGGAGGAACAAAAGAAAAAGTGAGAGAAAGAATAAGAGAAAGAACAAGAACTATGGCTAGAGAGAGGGATAAGGGGAAAAAAAACAACAAATTAGGATAGAGAGAGATAAAAGGGAAAGAAAGGAGAACAAAGGGAAAGCGTGGTATATCCTAAGACGTACCATAAGGGGTTTAATATTATACGAGTGGAAGGGACTCAGGTAGAGCTAAATGTCCGTGGGTTAGGGTTCACCTTTCAACCACTTTGAATCACGTTTTGGATATCTTTACCCTTATGTTGTTTGGCTCACTTTCACTAGTGATTTTTCTATTTTGGACATTATCCTTGGACATTACTTATATTTTTCATTATTTGCACATTTTGACTATTATATTTGGTTTATAATTTTTCACTGTATGATCTACTATATATGTGGACTTTGTTTTACTTGTATATTTATATATGTACACTGTGTTCTATATATTTTTTCTCAGTTCCTTCTGAGATTAATTATTATTAGCGCTGCTTTATTTTCCCACAGGAGAGCTGCTTGTACCTGTCTGTTCAAAGTCCTATTTCCCCTCCCCCCCCCCCAATTTCCTGCTACATCATATCCCGTTACCTCACTTTACAAACTAGTCCAACAGGTTCATTTGCATATCAGCTTCCAAAACAATACATGGCCCTAAAATCTAACAATTCACATATATCTATGTGATTCAAGGTGCTCCTCCTCTGTTTTGCATCAGTCTGGCAACCCCTACTGGGTCCAGCACAGGAGAGCTGGATGTCTTATGAGATAAAACGCATTGGGACGCTCTGTTGAAGTCACTGCTTTCCATTTCAAGCGCTTTTTTTATCTACTAAAATGTGAGTGTATTTCCTTTTTTAAAAATAAATATTTTCCCATTTCAAAACGGAATTACACTATGTGCCTACTTTATTTATTTTTTTGCAAATATATCACATTGGAGAAACTATCCATTTGGTTTCCTGCCTAATACCTACCCTATTGAGGTTCACTGTCCAAGTTGGTCTTCTGGCTGGAGGTCGTGTCTGCTGAGGCAGTTTCTTCTGGGTGTATTGCCCTATAAGCTTGATTGACCCATTGGGTGTACACCTACTTGGGTTCAATCTCTCTAGTAAGCCTTCTGACTCTCTGGTGGTGGATCACACACCAACAAGCTTGGGCACGTTTTGCTGTTCTATACTACATTGATGCTCAGTTCACCTTTCAACCACTTTGAATAACGTTTTGGATATTTTTACCCTTATATTGTTTGACTCACTTTCACAATTTGCCTTAAGTACTAGTGATTCGTCTATTTTGGGCATTATCCTTGGAAATTATTAATATTTTTCAATATTTGCACGTTTTGACTATTATATTTTGTTTATCATTTTATGATCTACTATATATATATATATATATATATATATATATATATATGTGTGGACTGTGTTTTACTTGAATATGTGTTTATGTACACTGTGTTCTATATATTTTTTCTCAGTTCCTTCTGAGATTAATTATTATTAGAGCTGCCCTATTTTCCATCAGGAAAGCTGCTTATACCTGCCTGTTCAAAGTCCTACCCCCCCTCCCCCCAATTTCCTGCTACATCATATTCTGTTACCTCACTTTGAAAACTAGTCCAACAGGTTAATTTGCATATCAGCTTCCAAAACAATACATGACCCTAAAATCTAACAATTCACACGTCTATGCTATAAAAAAAAATCACCACCATAGCCATAACAACACATGGCTCTATTTGTACCTTTGAGGGATTTTCCTCCCGTTTTGAAGAGATTTCCCCCTCACTTCCTGTTGTGTCTCTGGGACAGGAAGTAAAGGAATAACTCCCCATTGAGGGCAGAGTTAGAAGGAAAATAAAAAACAATAAGGGCTCTAACCATTTCCAACTGTATCCAAAAATAAAGAGACATTTCAATCATTCTGTTGGTTATCACATGACCCAAAAATGCAGATGTCTCTCTTACCTGATGTTGGCGTCATAGGAGCAGCGGCCAGGCCATTCATGTTGAGGGCTGCCATCTGTTGCATCTGGGCGGCGGCGAAGGCAGCCATGGGGTTCAGGTATCCGCCCTGCGCGACGGAAGCCATGATGGCAGCCTGCTGCTGCATCAGCTGAAACAAAGAGAACGGGGAAAAAATATCACGAGTTACAGCCAGGGACCCCCCCACAGACCTTGGACTGAAGGATCACTCCGCATGCCATTACCGACTGGGGGGTCATCATAATCAACCATGCTCAATTCAAAGCAATACTCCCCCTTTGTATAGTTAAATCCCATAAGCGGTAGGAATACAACCAACACATTTAATAGCGCAATAGAATCAACACATCTGATAAATTCCTAGTTGATTGCTAGCTGTGTGGTTCTAGTGGAAGTGACCCCCTATCATGTGTCCTATGGAGCAGTATGTGATGTCTACTGCAGGCAAACCAGTGACGGGCCAGCCGTGAGATGCAGTGGATTGTGGGAAGATTGAGATCAGGCATTTATACTAGCAGGTTTTTAAAGTAGGACATTTCTTACTTTTCTGTGTATTTATATGTATATAGTAGACATGTGCATTGCCGAAAAATCTGTTAGTTTTCATTTTGCTTCGATTCATTTTTTTGTTTGTTTTTCGGCTAATTCATTATGATCGCAATTCATAAATTCTAAAAAAAAATTCATAAGTTCGTAAATTCGAAGAAAAATAGTAAATTTGTAGATTCGGAATTCGAAAATCCAAAAACCCGAAAATTTTAAAATCTGAAATAATAACTAACTAATAATAACTTAACTATTACTATTAACTTATAGGTATTGGAATTTCCTTTCAAATTTGCTGGTTAGTGAACGCAACAAATATGAATTTATCCAAAGTTACAAATTATCCAAAATAACGAATGTGGCAACTAAACAAATGGAACGGAACAAATCCTTCCCCTCCCTCCCTTTTTCCCTCCCCCCCCCTCCCGATTTTTCATACCCCCTAGTCATTTTTTTGTTTCATTGGTTAGATTTGCCCTGGCTTTGGTCCTGGGCCCCTCCTGGCTAGTTCTCTGTGTGCAGCTCAGTGCCCGTCCTTCTATTTTTGGCTCTGCAGGTAAACACCGGTTGGTGGGTGGCTAATGGATTTGGACGGTCATGATATAATCTTTTGTATATTGTTATTGCTCTGTATGTTTTTAATTGTATTCTTGTTCTATGTAGTGACACATCCATTTCTGTCTTTTAACAAATATCCCCTGAGGAAGCCCCAGCGGGCGAAACATGTCGGGACACAATTTCTGAAAGACCTTAGTCTATCCATCTACTAGATGTGTACTTATGTTTGCGCAATGTCTGTATGGCCAACACTATTGGTTTTAAAACGTTTGTCTGCTGTTTAATAAATGTTGATATACTTTTTTCTAATAGTTGTTGTATTACTCAGTTTTTGGAACATGGCACCCTGAAAGTCCCACTAAATTTCCCTTCCAGATTTACATACTATTCAGGGATGGTGGTGCCTTTTATTGACACTGTCACCTATCCATATCACTTACTAATAATAATAAATAACAATAATAATAATCAAAAAGTTTTATTATTATTATTATTATTATTATTATAATTAATAATGATAAATAACAATAATAATAACTTTTTATTATTCATTATTATGAATTTGTTCCATTCCATTTGTTTAGATGCGGAATTCGTTATTTCGGATAATTCGTAACTTCGGATAAAATCGTTCCGTTCACCAACAGCCAAATTTGAAAGGAAATTCCAATACCTATAATTTAATAGTTAGTAATAGTTACGTTAATATTAGTTCGTTATTATTTCAACTTTTGGAATTTTCGTGTTTCCGGATTTCTAGTTTTTTGGAATTTACGATTTTTTTGGAATTTACTAATTTTTTCAAACGTACAAATATTTTCGAATATTCAAACTTACGAATATATTCGTAAAAGTTGATCAAATGGGTTTTTGTTCATTTGGATATTTCTGAATTAATTAATTTGTCGAAATTTGTTAAAAAAAAAACGGATTCGGGAACGCAACGAATTGCACATGACTAGGATATAGGCACAGCTATGCATTCAGTGAAACTGCTGCTACATTATGTGCAAATGGGGTACAATCAAATGTAGTGTTATATTTCCTTTATGGGTCAAGTATTATTCATTCATGAAAAAACTGAGTGGTTCGGGAAAATACTACATTATGGTCACTAGATGGAGCTAAGGATCATATCAAATCTGTGGGGTGTGGTAATAAAGAAACTGGAGTAGCTTTTTATAAAAAAAAACAAAAAAAAACTGCTTGTACATTCGTTTTGTGCGAATGGAGTAAAAACAATCTCTTGCTATTCCCTCTACAACTCAAATGCTATTCATTCATTAGTAACCACACCAAATGCGACTCATTGAAGTGAATGGGGATGCGCGACCTTCCTGCGGCGTATTGTTAGGGCAAGTGAGGAGGTCACATATCACCTCCTTGCCACCTGTCAAATGCCTCTGAAAAAGCCATCTGAGCATGCAGCAGCCTTGCCACACACCTAAATGCACCCTTAGGGCTCGTTCACAGGTGCGGCAGGCACCGCTGCTCCACCTAAAAGCGATCCACGCTCGGACCGCTTTTCAGAGGTGTTTGGTGATATGTCGCCTCCTCACCTCCTGATTTAACCCTGTATATTTGTCCTCCTGCTGCACCGCAATCGCATACCTTGCATTCATTATGGCACATCCCCATAGAACTGCATTAGTCATGTTCTTCCTACATACGTTGCACCTGATTATCTGCAGTCTTCGCTTCTCTACATTAATGCAAAACACAGAGTTTATAAAGCTTGTCTGAGTGATCAGAAAGCATGGGGCATGGGTCTGAAGTTTCACTCTGCAAAGCTCATTGAGGAGAGCTCTGAAAGCTGATTGGAGGGAAGGCACCCCGCCCCCCCCCCTTCTTCACACAGCAAGAGCTGAGGCTGTCAGTCACAGGCTGTGTGCTGGAGCTCCATCCTCTGTCACCTTTTTTTCTCTTGTTGTCAGGAAAACTTGACAGAAGTGACCTCTTTTTGTAGGACGAAAATTGAAGTTTGGGTTGTCTCTGATCATGTGACGAACTCCCGGATACAGTTCCCGTGATAGAATAGGGCAGCGATGGTAAACCTCGGCACCCCAGATGTTTTGGAACTACATTTCCCATGATGCTCATGCACTCTGCAGTGTAATTGAGCATCATAGGAAATGTAGTTCCAAAACATCTGGGGTGCCAAGGTTCACCATCACTGGACTAGGGAGACAACATTGGCTTTTTCTACCTGAACATCATGCCTCCAGAAGACCACATGACCAATGCCAAGGTACCAGTCACACGATCAGTCCTGGACACCCATGATCTTTCCATAAGGAATATTTCTCGACCCCTGGATGAGGACTTTTTCATTGCCAATCCCAAGCAGGCTGACTTCTTATCTATAGGTAGGCTTTATGGCACCCGGGGGCACACTGGTTGTCAGATGTTGGGTGTAGCATGCATGGAAATGTATTTAATTCTTCATATAACACTGCATAGCGAAAGGGCTGCCAGAACCTTATTAAAAAAGAGAGGAAGCTTTGGCACTCGGCAGGCGCTTGGCACGAGGAGATGTCTTAAATATACATGAGAAGCTGGTTCACATGCCCAGCGCACCCCAACAACAAACAACAGAATGCAATGGAGTATGCGTTCCAGCGATGAGCCGAACGGCAGCCTGTGCCCTCTGGCAGCTCGTTTCTTCTTTGCCCGCTTGCTGGGGTACGTTGTTTTTCCAATTCGGCGCCTGGGTACAGATGTAGCCTGGCACGGTTCTGTGCGCCCAGCCATTTCATCTCTGTAATGATGGGAAGCACCCAACCCATGAAAGTTACCAGATCAAGGAACAGCTATTGTGATGGTTTATAGCCCATGGGTCCAAAAATACTCCAATAACAGAGTATCATTTTATATAAACAATTGCGTTCTCTGACGGCCCCCAAACAGCTGAAAATAAACTGTAAATTTGAACAGACTGCTATCACCACGTTGCGCGTTCTTGAGTTTCGGGGTTCAGAACTCAGAGTCACTTAGCAGTGCACCTCTGCTAGGGACTTGAGGGTATATTCACATCAGCAACAGAGGTAAATTAACCCTAATGGGGTCTATTTATAAAAATAATTCATTGGACGAATGTGATGAGCATTCGCCCGGCCATGACGGCTACTGGCCATAGTATTAAATCCTCAGCATTTTTTTTTTTTTTTTTAGCCCACCCAACAATGGACCAACAAAAAGTTTTCCCATGCAGTGGGGTTGTGCCCGCACTGCACGGGTCAACTGCTCATTTTTGTCTAGGACAGTCATCACTAAATGGCGGTCCAAACCCAGATAGAGTGCCAGTCCAGTCCGGATCACCACGGCCACCCCATTTATTTGCCTGCGTGTCCTCTCTTCCTCCCGCTGCTACCACAGATGTCATCTCTTCAGCAGGGCAGAGGGCGGGAGGTGCGATCGGTCTGGATGGAGGGTGGGAGCTGCCCTACTTTGCAAATTAACAAGTTGCAAATCTGTTGCTAGGACATGGGGTGGTGCTAGCAACCAATCACCTCCTTGCTAAGAGGAGACGTTGGGAACCTCCCACCCTTTATCCAAACTCCTCCTGCCCTCTGCGTTTGAAAGGTAGGACTGGAAGGGGAGGGATGATCCCACTGGTGTAAAGGTAGAGAGGCTGTATTGCTAAGGAGGGCTATGTAAAGAGTGGAATGCTATAGAAAGGCGGACTTTAATTCACCTGGTGATCCTGCCAATAACACACTCCTTGTCCTATAGTGACAACGCCGACATACTTGCCAACATATTTGTTCTAGTCCTGGGACGTCTTCTCCCACTTCTGTACATTAGCGATGTTCCTGGCCACAGCAGCCAGGGAAATTGACAGCTAAACCCGGAAGTGACATAAGGCACTTCTCTCCCTCCCCTTTACCTGGCGGCACCCACCATAGCAATCTTGGGCATGCAGGTGGGACAGCAGAGCCTGGAATCCATGGTGGCATGGGGTCATGCAGGATCACTTCCACCAGACAGTAAACTTATTAGATTTACATGCATGTGTAAAACCTCCCCTCTGCTGCTGACGTACAACATACGTCCCTTTAAATTTCACCTTGTGATCCTGCCAATAAAGCACGTCCCAGTTTCCGGGACATACTTGCCAACATATTTGTTCCAGTCCTGGGACATCTTCTGCTTCGTCATTAGCTTCTTTCCTGGCCACAGCAGCCAGGGAATGTGACAGCTGAACCCGGAAGTGACATAAGGCACTTCTCTCCCTCCCCTTTACCTGGTGGCACCCACCGTGGCAATCTTGGGCATGCAGGTGGGACAGTAGAGCCTGGAAACCATGGTGGGATGGGGCCATGCTGGCTCACTTCCACCTGACAGTAAACTTATTAGATTAACATGCATGTGTAAACCCATCCTCCGCTGCTGAGGTACAACATACTTTCCTTACATTTCACCTGGTGATCCTGCCAATCACACATTCCTTGTCCTAGTGGCAATGCCCGCATACTTGCCAGCATATTTGTTCTAGTCCTGGGACATCTTCTCCAGTTTCTGCATTAGCTTCTTTTCTGGCTGCAGGAGCCGGGAAAAGTGACATCTGAACCCGGAAGTGAAGCAATGCACGCAGATTTTGTGCCCATTCTAGCTATGGGAGATCAGAGAACAGATGTTCACTGGTCTCCCTCTCCTTTACCTGGCAGCACCTGCCATGACGGTCTTGGGCCTGCAGGTGGGACAGCATAGCCTTGAAAACATGGTGGTGGGAGGGTCACATTGGACCACTTCCACCGGACAGCCGACAGTCCGCTTATTAGATTTACATACTCCTTCTCCTCCCCTCGAGCTGCTGATGTACAACGTGCTTCCCTGGTGACCCCGCCAATAACACCCAACCCTTTCTGCCACCCACTTCTTTCATTAGCTCCTTCACCAGCCAGAACAGACAGGGAAAATTACAGCCAAACCTGGAGATGACGGAATGCACCTGTATTGATTCTAGCTAGAAGAGATCAATGAATGGATGTTCGCTGCTCTCCCTCTCCTCTAACTGATGGGTCCTGGGCCGGCAGGTGCGAGAGCAGTAGACATGTGCGGTTCCTTTTGTACTGAATTAATATTCGGACACATTTTTCATTATTCGGAGACTCGGATGTATCCGAATACCCAAATTTCAATATAAACACATTTTACCGAATGCTCCGAATAACCAAACAAAATTCATTTGAATTTCAGAAATTCGGACTGAAATCCAAATCTAATTTTACATTGAACTCTAGTCAAATTCCAACGACACATATTGCGGAAATCAAAGACTTGTGTGTGTTATTAGAGTACCATTTTGAAACAATGCTGTTTTTGTTAAGCCAAAGGTGATTTAAAGAGTCATTGTAATCACTAGATGAAGATTTTTCTTTTTGTCTGTTCACTTTGCTGCATTTGAATCAAAACCAATTTTAACCTTTTTGTTTGCACCGATTCGAAAAATAATTTGATTTGAATGCTTCGAATTGAAAAGAAAATTGGTAAATTTGAAGAAAATCCGAAAATTCGGAATATGAATTGAACGAATCAACCGAAATTTAACCACTTCCCGACCAGCGCACGAAGATGTACGTCGACAGAATGGCACGGGCAGGCATATTGGCTTACATGTACGTCCAATCTTCAATGCCGCCCTGCCATCGGGAGCGCGCCGCAGGCGGCACGCTCACACGCTGGTCGGGACCCCCGTGAGTCCGGTCGCGGGACCCGCGGACTCGATCGCCGCGGGCATACCCGCGATCGTCTCACGGGACGGCTGAATGGAGGAAATGCCGTGTAAACAGCATTTCTCCATTCTGCCTAGCCACTAGTGACGCTGATCTCTGCTCCATGTGATTGGAGCAGAGATCAGTGTTCACTAAATGAAAGCCGAACCCCCCCACAGTTAGTAACACACCCCTAGGAACACTTAACCCCTACATTGCCACCCACTGGTTAACCCCTTCACTGCCAGTGTCATTTACACAGGAATCACTGCATTTATATAGCAGTGATTGCTGTATAAATGACAATGGTCCCAAAAATGTGTTAAAAATGTCCAATGGGTCCCCCACAATGTCGCAGTCACAATAAAAATCGCTGATCGCCGCCATTACTAGTAAAAAAAAAAAAATAATAAAAAATTATTAATAAAAATGCTATAAAACTATCCCTATTTTGTAAACGCTATAACTTTTGCGCAAACCAATCAATAATCGCTTATTGCGATTTTTTTTACCAAAAATATGTAGAAGAATACATATCAGCCTAAACTGAGGGAAAAAATGTTTTTTATATATTTTTGGGGGATATTTATTATAACAAAAAGTAAAAAATAATGCGTTTTTTTCAAAATTGTCGCTCTATTTTTGTTTATAGCGCAAAAAATAAAAACCGCAGGGGTGATCAAATACCACCAAAAGAAAGCTCTATTTGTGGGAAAAAAAGGACGTCAATTTTGTTTGGGAGCCACGTCGCACGACCACGCAATTGTCAGTTAAAGCGACGCAGTGCCGAATCGCAAAAAGTGGTCTGGTCTTTGACCAGCAAAATGGTCCGGTCTGAAAGTGGTTAACTAAACAAAATAACTAGATTAACTAGTTATGGAACCGCCCGCCGCAGTGCTGCGAATCCCCGTCATTGTACGTCGGGTGCGTACACCTCGATTTGTGGATGTGTGTGTGCACCCATTTGCGAGCTGGGGAGCCAACCAGCGGATCCAGCGGACTCAATGTCTGCTGGCCACCCTCGACCCCTCTAGACAGAAGCAGAACGGGGATCTGTTAGTGTAAACAAAAAGATCCCTGTTCTGTTAGGGGAGGAAATAGAGATCGTCTGTTCCTAGGAACAGCGATCTCTCTCCTCCTCCAGTCAGTCCGTCCCCCATACAGTTAAAAACAGCTCCCTAGGGAACACAGTTAACCCCTTGATCACCCCCTAGTGTTAATCCCTTCCCTGCCAGTGACATTTATATAGTAATCAGTGGCTATTTTTAGCTCTGATCGCTGTATAAATGTCAACGGTCCCAAAAAAAGTGTCCAATCTGTCCACCGCAATGTCGCAGTCCCACTAAAAATCGCTGATCGCCGACATTAGTAGTAAAAAAAAAAAAAATCCCCTATTTTGGAGACGCTATAACTTTTGCGCATATCAATCAATACAGGCTTATTGCGATTTTTGTTTGGCAAAAATATGTAGAATACATATCGGTCTAAACTGAGGAAGATATTTTTTTTTTTACTTTTTTTTGGGAATATTTATTATAGCAAAATGTAAAAAATATTTTTTTTTTCTTTCAAAAAAAGTCGCACGACATCGCAATTGTCAGTTAAAACAACGCAGTGCCGTATCACAAAAAAAAGGCCTGGTCATTAACCGCTTCAGCCCTGGAAGATTTTACCCCCTTCCTGACCAGAGCACTTTGCGATTTGGCACTGCGTCGTTTTAACTGACAATTGCGCGGTCGTGCGATGTGGCTCCCAAACAAAATTGACGTCCTTTTTTTCCCACAAATAGAGCTTTCTTTTGGTGGTATTTTATCACCTCTGCGGTTTTTATTTTTTGCGCTATAAACAAAAAAAGAGCAACAATTTTGAAAAAAACACATTTTTTTTTACTTTTTGATATAATAAATATCCCCCAAAAATGTATAAAAAACAATTTTTTTCCCTCAGTTTAGGCCGATACGTATTCTCTACATATTTTTGGTAAAAAAATAAAATAAAATTGCAATAAGCGTATATTGATTGGTTTGCGCAAAATTTATAGCGTCTACAAAATAGGGGATAGATTTATGGCATTTTTATTTAAAAAATGTTTTTATTAGTAATGGCGGCAATCTGTGATTATTTCGGGACTGCGACATTATAGCGGACACATCGGACACTTTTGACACTATTTTGGGACCATTGTCATTTATACAGCGATCAGAGCTATCAAAATGCACTGCTTGCTGTGAAAATGACACTGGCAGGGAAGGGGTTAACCACTAGGGGGCGATGAAGGGGTTAAGTGTGTCCTAGGGAGTGATTCTAACTGTAGGGGGCTGGGCTACTAGTCACATGAGAGCGATCACTGCTCCCGATGTCAGGGAGCGGTGATCTCTGTCATATCACAAGACAGAACGGGGAAATGCCTCGTTTACATAGGCACTTCCCCGTTCTGAGGCTCCGTGACACGACCACCGGGAGACCGGCGGACATTGAGTCCGCCAGTCCCGCGGGCACAGTCACACTGTACGCGGCGGGCACACGCGCCTGCTATCCCCTTCTTTTAAAAGGGACGTTCAGGTACGCCCATTTGCCCACAGCTGCCATTCCGCCGACATATATCGGTGTGCGGCGGTTGGCAACTGGTTAAGGGGATAAATCCTTCCAGTCCTTGGTTAACGAATCAAAACGAAACAAATTTTTTCGCCATGCACATGTCTAGAGAGCAGATTCCAGGAAACACTGGAATCCACGCGGCTCCAACTGTGACGTATGACATACGTCAGTGGCAGCAAAAGGGTAAATATCAGAAAATAATATAAAAATAATATAAAAACACTCACAAAAGGTAATAGTTATAACTATTTTGCGAATGCTGATACACTGGCACAGCAATTTTCTTTTACAAATAGACCCCCCCCCCCCCAAATGATTTTAAAAAGAAAGTTCTTTCTGCTCCCATCTCAGCTCCATCCAGCAAAACGGCATCTTTTGTGTCCCAGGTGAAATCACCCGTGAAATGCTGAAATCGGCGGGTCTTTAAATAAAAGGCGCACTTGTAATGGAAGCAATGCCCTGTACATTAGCCTTTATGAACTGCGAATGGCTGCATGAGCCCTCCTTCATGAACTCGACACTTGAAAGTGGAAGGTACATTAGGAAGGCACACTCAAGGCTAATTACACCCATTATGTCCGCACTTTCAGCCGCACAGGCAAAAAAAAAAAAAAAGGCGATGTGGCTTTTACAATCAGGCAGAGCCCAGGAAAGTGTGGGGAGGAGAGGGATGGCAAAATGTGGGCACATTTCTGTCCATACATCCCATCCAGTTGATGAAGTTGGTAGTACCCTGGGACCTGCCATAAATCCAATTAATCTTCATTTAAAGGGTATTTTCAGGTATGACCCGAATTTACCCCCAAACCTCCCACTGTCCCTATCCATCAGGTTCCAGTGATCATTTTTTAATTTGACCTTGTTTCTGTAGTGAGAAAAAGCTTTTATTTTTAATTGTTTTTAATTTTGTTGTATTATTAATTTTATTCATTTATTTATAATAATGAACACTAATAATAATAATAATCATAATAATAATAATAATAATAATAACAACAACAACGCCACAATTACTGCTACTACTACTAATAATAATTATAATTATTATTGTATTTACTCCTTTATTATTATTATTGTTATAGTATTGTTTCTTTTTTTATTCCTTTAATATATATTAATACCTTAATTCCAAAACTTAACACCTGAACCCAGCGTTGATACTTTGGCATGTGTTAATAAAACTGCAACTATTTAGGGTGTATTAAAAAAAATGCATGACCTTTACTCTAGCAAATTTGCATGCAAAGGTTATGTTCAGGCGTGACCTGAATTTACCCTGAAACCTCCCACTTTCCCTATGGATCAGGTTCAAGTGTTGATTCTTTTATTTGACTTTGTTTCTATAGTCAGAAAAAGCTTTTATTTTTTTTATTTTTTTTTATTGTTTTTAATTTTGTGTTATTTTTTTTTTTTTTTTATTTATAATAATGAATACTACTACTACTACTAATAATAATAATAGTAATAATAATAATAACAACAAAAATACCACAACAATTATTATTATTATTATTATTGTATTTACTCTTTTATATTATTATTATTATTATTATAATTATTGTTATAGTATTGTTTCTTTTTTTATTCCTTTATTATATATTAATTCCAAAGCTTAACACCTGAACCCAGCGTTGATACTTTGGCATGTGTTGGTAAAACTGTAACTATTTAGGGTGTATTAAAAAATGTAAAAAAATGTCATGGCCTCATGTTCAGGCATGACCTGAATTTACCCTGAAACCTCCCGCTTTCCCTGTGGATCAGGTTCCAGTGTTAATTTTTTAATTTGACCTTGTTTCTGTAGTCAGAAAAAGCTTTTATTTTGAATTGTTTTTAATTTTGTGTTATTTTTTTTCCATTTATTTATAATAACGAACACTAATAATAATAATAATAATAATAATAATTATAGTAACAACTATTATTATTATTATTATTATTATTATTATTGTATTTACTCCTTTATTATATTATTATTATTATTTTTATTGTTATAGCATTGTTTCTTTTTTTATTCCTTTATTATATATTAATACCTTAATTCCAAAGCTTAACACCTGAACCCAGTGCTGATACTTTGGCACGTGTTAGTAAAACTGCAACTATTTAGGGTGTATTAAAAAAAATGCATGGCCTTTACTCTAGCAAATTTGCATGTAAAGGTTATGTTCAGGCGTGACCTGAATTTATCCTGAAACCTCCCGCTTTCCCTTTCAAGTGTTCATTTTTTAATTTTACCATGTTTCTGTAGTCAGAAAAAAAGTTTTTATTTTGAATATTTGTTATTCTTTTTTTAAATTGTTATTATTATGACATTGTTTATATTTGTATTCCTTTATTGTATATTAATCCCTTAACTTGAAAGCTTAGCATCTGAACCCAATGTTGATACTTTGGCATGCGTTAGTAAAACTGCCAACTATTTAAGGTGTATTAAAAAAAAAAAAAAAAAAATTGCATGGCCATTCATCTAGCAAATTTGCATGTAAAGTTATGTTCAGGCATGACCCGAATTTACTGCAAAATCTCCCACTCTCCCCATGGATCAGGCCCCAGCATTCATTTTTTTTTTTTTTAAATCTTATCTTGTTTCTGTAGACAGAAAAAAAAAATTTTTCTTTTCATTATTAATACTATAGTATTGTTTATTTTTGTATTCCTTTATTATAAATTAACCCCTTAATTCCAAAGCTTAACTCCTGAATTCTGTGTTGATCTCTTGACATGTGTTAGTAAAACTGCAACTACTTAGGGTATATTATAAAAAAAAATTGCATGGCCATTCGTCTAGCAAATTTGCATGTAAAAATTATGTTCAGGCATGACCTTAATTTACCACAAAACTTCCCACTCTCCCTACGGATCAGGTTCCAGTGTTCATTTTTCAAGTTTATCTTGTTACTGTAATCAGAAAAAGCTTTTTTAAAAATATTTTTTCGTTATTTTTTTACATTTTTTTATTAATATTATTATTATTATTGTGATTATGTCTTTTTTTTTTTTTTATTCCTTTATTCTATATTAACGCCTTTATTCCAAAGCTAAACACCTAAAGCCAGTGTTGATACTTTGGCAAGTGTTAGTAAAACTGAAACTATATTAGCAAATTTGCATGTAAAGGTTATGTTCAGGCATGACCTGTATTTACCCCCGAAACCTCCCGCTCCCCCCTATGGATCAGGCCCCAGCATTCATTTTTTTTCTTTGACCTTGTTTCTTTATACTCACACAATACAATATTTATTGAAATGCTAAAAAGCCCTGAATGGGGCTGAAATTCACTGTGGGGAGGTTGGGGGTTCTGGAGCAGGGTAGGAGACTCTGCAGCAGACTTGGTGGCCTTGAAGGGTATGAGTTTTCTGGAAGAAAGAGTTTAGAGTAACTGTAGGGATTGGGGTCCCTGGAGAAAGCTGGGGACTTTGCAGGGACACTGTGGGAGACTGGAGGGCAATGTGTGGGCTGAGGTGCACTGTAGAAGGTTGGAGGGCACTGTGGGATACTCTTGGAGGTTGGGGTCACTATGGGGGGGGGGGGGTGGAGGGTCTACAGCAAGCTAGGAGGTACTGTGGGAGGTTGGAAGGCACTGTGGGGCACTGTTGGAGGTTGGGGTCACTATGGGGAGGCTGGAGGATCTACAGCAAGCTAGGAGGTACTGTGGGAGGTTGGGGGGTTCTGGAGCAGGGTAGGAGACTCTGCAGCAGACTTGGTGGCCTTGAAGGGTATGAGTTTTCTGGAAGAAAGAGTTTAGAGTAACTGTAGGTATTGGGGTCCCTGGAGAAAGCTGGGGACTTTGCAGGGACACTGTGGGAGACTGGAGGACAATGTGTGGGCTGAAGTGCATTGTATGAGGTTGGGGGCAATGTGGGACACTGTCGGAGGTTGGGGTCACTATGGGGAGGTTGGAGGATCTGCAGCAAGCTAGGAGGTACTGTGGGAGGTTGGGGGTTCTGGAGCAGGGTAGGAGACTCTGCAGCAGACTTGGTGGACTTGAAGGGTATGAGTTTTCTGGAAGAAAGAGTTCAGAGTAACTGTAGGAATTGGGGTCCCTGGAGAAAGCTGGGGACTTTGCAGGGACACTGTGGGAGACTGGAGGGCAATGTGTGGGCTGAGATGCACTGTAGAAGGTTGGAGGGCACTGTGGGACGCTCTTGGAGGTTGGGGTCACTATGGGGGGGGGGGTGGAGGGTCTACAGCAAGCTAGGTGGTACTGTGGGAGGTTGGAAGGCACTGTGGGGCACTGTTAGAGGTTGAGGTCACTATGGGGGGGGGGGGGGGCTGGAGGATCTGCAGCAAGCTAGGAGGTACTGTGGGAGGTTGGAAGGCACTGTGGGACACTGTTGGAGGTTGGGGTCACTATGGGGAGGCTGGAGGATCTGCAGCAAGCTAGGAAGTGCTGTGGGAGGTTGGGGGGTACTGTGGGACATTGTTGGAGATAAGGGTCAGAATGGGGGCTGGAGGCTCAGGAGCAAGCTAGGAGGTACTCTTGTAGCATAACAGCAAACCTTAACTGTGTCCTGTGTATATAACCATGTGGTCATTTTTATTTTATTATTTTATTTAAATTATTATTGCTATTATTATTATTATTCTATATTATTTTATGTATTTTTTAAATTATTATTCGGAACGATTATTTTTGCTTTTATTCATTGTGGTTGTGGTTTAATATAACGATCAATATTTACTTATTCATTTGATCTTTCCGAGTATGCAAACACTTATGTCACGTACACACGATCGGAATTCTTGTCGGAAAAAGCTCTGATGGTTTTCCCGTCGGAATTCTGACGGAATTTCGCTCAAACTGTCTTGCCTACACGCGGTCACACCAAATTCCGACGGTCAATAACACCGTGACATACAACACGTACAACGGCACTATAAAAGGAAAGTTTAATGCTTCCGAGCATGCTTCGAATTGTTTCCGAGCATGCGTCGGAATTTTGCGTGTCGGAATTGCATACACACCATCGAAAAATCCGATAGAAAGGTTTTCCGTCGGAAAAATTAAGAACAGGCTCCCAATCTAAAGGCCGTCGGAAATGCCGACAGAAAAAGACCGATGGGCATACACACGGTCGGAAAATCCGATGAAAAGTTCCCATCGGAAATTCCGGCCCCATTCACACTTTGCGTAGCGGGAACTCGCGTTCCTGCTTTAGATTTTGTGTGGGTGATTGTCACAAGACTCCATTGACTTTAACGGGCTTCCCTTGCCGCGCAATTTGGAATCACAGACGAAATCTCAGCGATTGCGCCTGCGATTCCAAATCGCCAAGTGTGAATTGGGGGGGCCTAATGGAATTCTAGTTTTTGTTTTGCACACAACCCCCAGACTGGCTCGTTATTCCTATTCATTTATCGGCATGTAACCCAACGTTCTCCAGACATTCTCTTTGGATTATAAGACGTTATGTGAATTCTTGTTCCAGATCTGTGCTAAGCCTTCCATCCTTTCCTTCCACTCTTCAGCTCCACAGAGCTGCACATTTTCTGCACATAGCTCCCTGCTGGGTGCGTCCGGTGTGACAGCCGAGTGCGTTGCAAGCCAGGCGAGGGCAGCGCACACAGATTGCACGGGTAAAGCTCTGACAAGACTCGTTAGGAATTTTTGGTCGAGCCCCCTCTCAGGGGGGTTCAGGCTGCATTTTAGGCTATCACATTCTATTTTCTTGCTGGAAGAGTCAGACGCAGGGCATACTAATTCACTGTGATGGTTTCCTCTGTAATGATCTAGAGGGGAAGGCTTTGCTCTCAATGAGAAGTCACTTCATGTCATTCTGAAGCTGGGCACGTAATTTCCAATGTACTTTTATGTCCCAGGGATTTGTAAACAAACTTTGCGGCGAGCTGATGACCTCTTATGATCTGCTATATGGAACACAAGATTAGGGCCCATTTACATCGCTGTGGTGTGTTTAAGGCACGGGTGTTCTGTTGCACATTGACATGCATTGCATTAAGTCAGCCCATTCATATAAATTCATGTGTGTGATTTAGGAAAATACCATACTATACCCACTAGATGGAGCTGACGATAACTGCATTATAGCCACTAGATGGAATTGATGATTACTGCAATATGGCCACTAGATGGCGATGACGATTACCACATTATGGCCACTAGATGGAGCTGACAATTACTGCATTATGGGCACTAGATGGAGCTGAGGATTATTGCATTTTGGCCTCTATATGGCGCTGACGATTACCACATTATGACCACTAGATGGCGCTGACGATTACCACATTATGACCACTAGATGGAGCTGGCAATTACTACATTATGACCACTAGATGGAGATGACCATTACTGCATTATGGTCACTGGACGGAGCTGAGGATTATTGCATTATGGCCACTAGATGGCGATGACGATTACCACATTATGGCCACTAGATGGAGCTGACAATTACTGCATTATGGGCACTAGATGGAGCTGAGGATTATTGCATTTTGGCCTCTATATGGCGCTGACGATTACCACATTTTGACCACTAGATGGCGGTGACGATTACCACATTATGACCACTAGATGGAGCTGGCAATTACTACATTATGACCACTAGATGGAGTTGACCATTACTGCATTATGGTCACTGGACGGAGCTGAGGATTATTGCATTATGGCTACTAGATGGCGCAGACGATTACTACATTATGACCACTAGATGGAGCTGATGATTACCACATTATGACCACTAGATGGAGCTGACAATTACTACATTATGGCCACTAGATGGAGCTGAGGATTATTGCATTATGGCCACTAAATGGTGCTGACGGGTGTTCTGTTGCACATTGACATGCATTGCATTAAGGCAGCCCATTCATATAAATTCATGTGTGTGATTTAGGAAAATACCACACTATACCCACTAGATGGAGCTGACGATAACTGCATTATAGCCACTAGATGGAATTGATGATTACTACATTATGGCCACTAGATGGCGCTGACGGTTACCACATTATGGCCACTAGATGGAGCTGACAATTACTACATTATAGCCACTAGATGGAATTGATGATTACTACATTATGGCCACTAGATGGCGCTGACGATTACCACATTATAACCACTAGATGGAGGTGACAATTACTACATTATGACCAGTAGATGGAGGCGTCAATTACTACATTTTGACCACTAGATGGAGTTGACCATTACTGCATTATGGCCACTGGACGGCGCTGAGGATTATTGCATTATGGCCACTAGATGGCGCAGACGATTACTACATTATAACCACTAGATGGAGGTGACCATTACTGCATTATGGCCACTGGATGGAGCTGAGGATTTTTGTATTATGGCCACTAGATGGCGATGACGATTACCACATTATGACCACTAGATGGTGATGGCAATTACTGCATTATGGGCACTAGATTGGGAAGACAATTACTACATTATAACCACTAGATGGAGCTGAATATTATATTAACTCATCAGCTCCATCTAGTGGTCATAATGTAGTAGTATTAGTAGAATTCCAGGCTAAACTTAAAGAGGAGATCCAGGCTCCCTTTAAAAAAAAAAATTAAGTCAGCAGCTACAAATATGGTAGCTGCTGACTTTTAGTATTAGGATCTGTCCAGGGATTGAGCGATGTCCTCACCTGAGCCGATTCTTCAATCAGATTCGGGTGCAGGTGCCGGCATCTCAAGTAAGGGAAGCAGGCGGTGAAGCTTTGTGGCTTCACAGCTGGTTTCCTACTGCGCATGAGTGAGCTGCGCTGAGGCTTGTGAACGGTCCCATAGTCTTTTGATGCTTCTCAAAAGAATGCGGAGGAAGGAGGGGCGAACTTCTGGCTCAGATCACCATGGTGCAAAATCAGGTACCTGGCCCCCCCCCAAAGGGCCAAATGTGGTAGTGGAGGATGGAGGGGAGGGTGCAAACAAGTGGAACTTCCCTTTTGGGTGACATTTAACTAGTCTTAAAAATGCTCCCTTCCCCCTCCTAACCTCTATAAGAAAGATGTATATACTTACCTATTTCCAGTCCACTCCAGTCCAGTCATGTGATCCATCATTCATGTGTCAGCCAGCAGCAGCTGCAGGGGAGAGGATAGAGTGCGGGCAAACGGATGGGCCATCGAAGCCTATGGGTGACAACTCCCAAAGCTGGCAGCCGTTGTCTCCCCTGGAGCCGTCAGCTGACTGACACATGTGCAGATAATAGGTAAGTATACACATCTTACACAGGTTAGCCAGCATAGGTGTTGAGAGGGGGGGGGGGGGGTGTAAAAGGAGATATTGTTAAGACTAGTTAGGTCTAGGCTGGAATTCTAAGTTATTATTTCCTATAATCACCAGCTACACCTAGTGGCCATAATGTAACATCTTCCTGATTCCCTCTGTATTTTATGAATAACATTCAACCTGAAGAGAAAATGGCCAAATAACATTTGGTTTTGCCTTCATTCACAGAACAAATGTACCTGCATTTTCCCTGGATGAATAGCTCTGCAATTTGTTTTGTTTTTTTTATAGAGATACACCCCATAGTGACCTTTTCATCCTACTTTCTAATAACAGAGCAAAATCATGTTATGAAAATCATAATGTAGTAACCGTCAGCTCCATCTAGTGGTCATAATGCAGTAACCATTATCTCCATCTAGTGGTCATAATGCAGTAATCGTCAGCTCCATCTAGTGGTCATAATGCAGTAACCATTATCTCCATCTAGTGGTCATAATGCAGTAATCGTCAGCTCCATCTAGTGGTCATAATGCAGTAATTGCCAACTCCATTGTCAGCTCCATCTAGTGGTCTTAATGCAGTAACCATTATCTCCATCTAGTGGTCATAATGCAGTAACCATTATCGCCATCTAGTGGTCATAATGCAGTAACCATTATCTCCATCTAGTGGCCATAATGCAGTAATCGTCAGCGCCATCTAGTGGTCATAATGCAGTAATTGTCAGCTCCATCTAGTGGTCATAATGCAGTAATTGTCAGCTCCATCTAGTGGTCATATCAACTCCATTGTCAGCTCCATCTAGTGGTCATAATGCAGTAACCATTATCTCCATCTAGTGGTCATAATGCAGTAATCGTCAGCTCCATCTAGTGGCCATAGTGCAGTATCTTGCTGATTTACTCTATATTTTACGACTGAAGAAAATTCGACCTGGAGAGAAAACAGCCTAGTAACTATCAATGTTGCCCTCATTTGCATAAAATTAATGTACATGCAGTTTCGCAGGATGAATAGTTTTGCAATTTTTTTTTCATAAATACACCCCTAAGTGTCATCTTCATCCTCCTTCCTAATGAGGTAGCAAAGCCAGTTCTTTCTACTCATCCAGTGGGGGTTGGGGGAATCCCAGAAGGGCCTGTGACATCACTGCCATTAACAGTATATTTGGAATTCAGCACTATGGACAGCGTCACACACTCACTCCCCTAGGTTTGCCTTTGTTTTCTAATTGTGTCCCATGTCACTCGCTTGTCTGAAGGCCCCTGTACTATCACATAATGTCCCCCATCGGATAGTGTCCGTTGTGTACTGCGCATGCGCAGTACACAGGACAAACAGATTCTGAAAATAGCCGAAGATGAACGGCACCTGCGCCGTGGGTCCAGGTTCTAGCCCCACCATCCAAGTGGATATAGAGTTAGAATAAAAAGAGCCGTGCCCGAAGCGTGGCGAGCCTGCGAGGGGCCCTCTAATATGTGCAGCCTTATGTACACTTGGATGGTGGGGCTTGCACCTCCACTCACGGCACAGGCACCGTTCATCTTTGGAGATTTTCCGAATCTCCTTCTGCTCCGTACTGCGCAAGTGCTGCGCCTGCGCAGTACGGGGCGGACACTTCTAGATGGCCGGATGCTATATGGCAGAACACCACCATCTACTGTCCCTCCCCGTCCCCGGGATCCGGACCCCCCATGTACAGCAGTTGATAGGTAAACTTTATTCATCTGTAACATTGTATGATGGGACACTCGGGGCTGTGCTTTATTGACTTACTGCCTGTGCATAAGCACCATACGCTCCGAACTGGATGGCCATTGGGTTGAACATTCCCATCTGCCCTGCCATTTGTTGCATGCGTCTCATTGTGCGCTCCTTGTCTGTGTCTGCAAATTTCACCACCAGGCTCGATGACGCCCCCTAGAAAAAAAAGAAGATACATTCATTAAAGTTGAACTCCCGGCCTTCCTTTCAGTCTTGCGCAGTTGTACCGGCTCCCCTCCTGGACTGAAATGGCTTACTCTGTTTTCGCTGCACACTGTGAGCTCCTCACAATGTGCCTCAGAAGCTGCAGCAAATAACATAGAGCCTGCCTTATTTCCAGGCTTGAGGATATCCAGTATCATCTGGCCCAGGGGTCTCCAAACTATGGCCCTTGGGCCACATCTAGCCCTCTACAAGATTTTGTCTGGCCCAAGCCTAGGGAGAATCGCATATCTTCAATGTGCATCGATTGAGGGCTCAGGTCGCAGAGGCTGCCTATGTTCTCTGCTTCAGTCTGATATAAAGGGGAATCTAAAGGGGGACTCTGATGGGGACCTTGATGTAAGGGGGGATTCTGATGCAAAGGGGGAATTTGATGGGGACCCTGGTGCAAGGGTGGTCTCTGATGGGGACACTAATGTAAGGGGGATGCTGATGGGGATCCTGATGTAAGAGGGGACTCTGATTGAGACTCTTATGTAAGGGGGATGCTGATGGGGATCCTGATGTAAGGGGGGACTCTGACTGGGACACTGATGTAAGGGTGGACACTGATGCATGGGGACCCGTAAGAAAGGAGGCAACTTGATGGGGACCATGATGTAAGGGGGGTACTCTGATGGGGACCCTGATGTGGGGGCGAACTCTGATGGGGATCCTGATGCAAGGGGGTACTCTGATGGGGACTCTGATGTGAGTGGGAATTCTGATGGAGACCCTGATGTAAGGGAGGACATTGATGGGGGGCCCTTATGCATGGCAGGACTCTGATGGGGACCCTGATAGAATGGAGGACTTTGATGGAGAGCCAGATGTACGAGGGGGAACTCAGTTGGTGAACCAGATGTAAAGGGGGAAATTAATTGGGACTCTGATGTAAGTGGGACCCTGATGGGGACTTGGATGAAAGGTCAGACTCAGATGTGGACTATATATAATGTGACCCTTGTACTTAACTGTTTGGAGACCCCTGATTTAGCCCTTTCCTCCCCAGCCAGACTGCCCCTCCCCTTTCATTTATTGAATTTCAGTTCTTTCAGTCATGCATTTTCTGCATCACATGTGGGCGTAACAATGCAAACACAGTCTGCCTAGGGACACCCACTCCTTAGGAATGACATCCACCCATCAAGGCATTTTGATATTTGCATAACACCTCCCAAGAGGAGTGACTGAGAACTCTTGATAGGAGTACTGAGGTAGGGTGCTGTGATCTTTTTAGGAAGCTATTTACAGCACCCTTCCAGCCCCTCCCACCAG
Organism: Lithobates pipiens; assembly: GCF_037356315.1. Lineage (NCBI taxonomy): Eukaryota > Metazoa > Chordata > Amphibia > Anura > Ranidae > Lithobates > Lithobates pipiens. The sequence goes on along the minus strand of NW_027507790.1, from coordinate 265,894,976 downwards.
CCATGATCTGTCTGCATTGCATAGAGAAGCATAGAGACCCTGTGATGATATCACTGGGTTTAAAGTAATGGACATTTTATTTCAACATTACAACATCATGTGGATGAGTAGGGAAAGGTAGAACCAGGGAAGGCAAAATATACAGATACAGCTTTAACTCTTCCCTTCTCCTTACTCCAACACAAATGATGACCATGATATGTGTTAAGCTGATTACTTTCACATTTATATATATAAATATCATAGGAAAAAATTATTATTCTCCTTTAAATAGTATCAACACAGGAGTTCCCTTAAAGCACATAGAACCAATCATATTAGCTCCCACCCCCGAGAAATCAGCAATTTGTCTTCATACACAAAAAAAGCATTGATGCTACAAAACCCTCACGTGATCGCGTTTCAATCAATTGTTATCACAATACCCAAAATATTCCACAAAATTACAAAAAGAAGTCTGTGTATTAAATATCATTAAAAAAATCATTATTTTCCTCTAAATTATATCAACACACAGGAATTTCTTTAAAATACATAGAACCAATCATATTGGCTCCCACCCCCGAGGAATCAGCAATTCATCTTTCTACACAAAAAAAAGCATTGCTGCTACAAAAACCTCACATGATTAAGTTTCAATACATTTTATCAAAATACCCAAATTATTCCTCAAGATTACAAAAAGGAGCCTGTGTATTAAATATATAAAATATTATTTTCCTTCTTTAAATAGTAGCAACACAGGAGTTTCTTTAAAGTACAGAGAACCGATCATATTAGCTCCCGCCCCCGAGGAATCAGAAATTCATCTTCAAACATATAAAGGGATTACAGCTACTAAACCTTCACATGATCACTTTTCAATCAATTTTTTTTATCAAAATAACCAAAATATTACACAAAATTCCAAAAAAGAAGTCTGTGTATTAAATATCATAAAAATATCATTATTTTACTCTAAATTGTATCAACACAGGGATTTCTTTAAACTACATAGAACCAATCATATTATATTGGCTCCCGCCCCCAAGGAATCAGCAATTCATCTTTATACACAAAAAAAGGATTACTGCTACAAAACCATCACATGATCACTTTGCAATAAATTTTTATCAAAATACCCAAAATATTCCACAAAATTACAAAAAGAAGCCTGTGTATTAAATATCATAAAAACACATTATTATTCTTTTTTAAAACGTTTAACACAGGAGTTTCTTCAAAGTATGTAGCACCAATCATATTAGTTCCCACCCCCGAAGAATCAGAAATTCATCTTCATACACATAAAAAGGGATTACACCTACAAAACCCTCACAATTTTCAAAAATACCCCAAATATTCCACAAAATTACAAAAAGAAGTCTGTGTATTAAATATCATAAAAAAATATCATTATTTTCCTCTAAATTGTATCAACACAGGGATTTCTTTAAACTACATAGAGCTAATCATATTGGCTCCCGCCCCCGAGGAATCAGCAATTCATCTTCATACACATAAACAAGGATTACAGCTAGAAAACCACCACATGATCACTTTTCAATCAATTTTTTATCAAAATACCCCAAATATTCCACAAAATTACAAAAAGAAGCCCATGTATTCAAAAATAAACTATCCCTATGAACAGATATCATACAAAGCCTCCAGTTTCCCTGAAAGGGCTCAAACCCGGGGTCTGTGACTTATATGACACACATAACTTTCACATCAGATATGAATGGACCCTGATGTATAGTATAAAATAAATGGAAAAAAATAATAATATATATATATATATATATATATATATATATATATATATATATATATATATATATATGTATATATATATATATATATATATATATATATATATATATATATATATATATATATATATATATATATATATATATATATATATATATAGACACAACAACATAGAATGTATTTTATTATATTGTCTTATAGTGAACCTAGCAGCAAATAAAGTTTTTCATGTTAATTGCACACATTTACTTAATAATTTGTCATTGGAACACTATGGGATCTATTCATGAAATATTTGAACAAGTTAAATTGAACATTCCGTATTTTTTTTAGTTAGTGTTTAAGGCCTGTTTTATCAACTTCATCTAGTGGCCAAAATGCGGTACTTTTCTGAAATACCTCAAGGAGAAAACTATAACACATTTTGGACACTAGAGGGAGTTGGCAATATAGGCATTCATCTCTTAGTAAAAACAGGGGATATTTCTTTCAGCTTTCGCAAATTATTCTGACATTCAAGCAACTAATGTTTCATAAATGATCTCCTAAGAATCAATTACTTCTCATAGACATCCCAGTACTCCCCCGGATAATGTCTTCACCTGCTTTTCTCTTCAAAAGGACAGAGCCATCTTTGTTTAGGCATCATCCAGGGTCACTATCTGCTTGCTGGACTGAGATTATGGGCTCTGAGATCTCAGAATCATAAAAAAGCCTGGTGCCTCTGCAGTTCTTGGCTGTGGAGACTGGGGAAATGCTTACGCCTGCCTGCAGCTGACTGGTAACATTGAGAGAAAAGTTACTCAAGTGGTGCTCAAGGGTGGCTTTTTAATGGTAAAATGTGGAGCTTTTCTTAAAAATGATACTGTTGCTGCATATTGTGATATCAGAAAGATCCTAACCTCTGGGTACCCACATAACACCAATATGCGGTTGCAAAGAAGGTGGGCTTTAGCGTCCATGGGCAGCAGAGCTTTCTGCGCTCACTGTTTGCTCTCAGCATGGTGACTGGGCTGTCGGGTATTGGTCTCTGCAAATGATCAGTAGTAGGCAGGACCAGCTCCGGATCATGTGACCGATCACAGTGGTCATGTGATCAGCGGATCCTTCCCACCCCCTGGTGTAAAGACCCTCTTAAAGTGACAGCAAGGGGTTTAAGCTGGCTTGGTCCAATTAATTAATTAGAGGACTTTTTTTTAGCTGATTATTCTTTTGGAGTTTTACCTACAGGTGCGACCAAGAGTAGGTGCTTTTCCGCGCATTCCCATATGTCACATGTTTGGCCCATTCATTTCAATGGGCTGCCCTACGTGTGAGAAATGCAGTAAAGAAGTCCGTGACCCTTGTGTGGTTTGGTGCAGCCAAAATGTGCGAGTTGGTGGATGGTTGGGGGGTGCCATTAACAAATAATGGCACCACTGCGCATCTTCTAACAGGCAACGCGTTTCTGTGAACGTCGGGGAAAGCGCGGGACTTTGTGTGAGTTCCCGTCACACATAGATGTAAACCTGGACCCTGGTAGGAATCTCACTTCATACACTCACCAACATTCCAATAGTACCCTTTGGTGGAACGTTGGCCAAAAAAACCTTGGCTCGGCGATCCATACTCCATGTAGATCCCAAAGGACCACCCAAGGAGAAAGGGAACAGAGCCAGAAGTATGGCAGGGAGGTTTCACTAAAGAGGTCCTTTAAGAGCTATAAAAAGCCAGCAGGTGATTTGGCCCACCAGGCTCCACATCTAACCACAATATCACTTTTGGGGCGGACTGATCCTTTAAATGTGATTACTTGTGTATCGATCAGAAAGTCTAATTTCAAAGTAATGAAACATGAGTCACGAGGAGCTACTGGGGTGACCATTTCTATTTTATAACAGCATAATGTTGTTATTGATCAGTCTCTTAATTGCCGCTCATCGGCGAAGGAATATTTGTAACGTAGACATTTCCTGCTAAGTCTCGGGCCTGATCAGTCGATGGCACAGCGTACTTAATTAACTCTGATTCGCCGTGCCAGCTGCTAAGCTGGGCTTAATGATGGTTCTGTCCGTAGAGAGAGGACCCCAGATCAGGTGGTTATCATCTATCCCAAGTCATCCAGGGTGCCTTCATGACACCCCCCCCAAGGGGCGGGTCCTTTACACCCTGGGCTCTACTCTACCCGGTGCTTTTTTAGAACATGGAATTGGGCACAACTGCAATACAGTACATACACAGAAACTGCTTTCCCATTATTCTCCCTCCAGGCTTGCAATCCAGGCTCTCACCACAGGCAGACAGGGTAGGTAGTTCCCTGACTCTGTTACCTTGGTCAAGGGCCCGACCTCAGGATTCTGATTGGACAATGAAATCAGCAGCATTTTTATGAGGTCATTCCTGCTTCCTCCTGTGAGCTGCGACAGCACCATGCATAGCAGGCTCCTTTTGATATGTTTATCTGGCTAATCTTAACTGCTTTGCTGGAAAAAAATGCCAGTTTGTTACAGAGCTAGCATATCACACAGATGTATGAATTAGAGCAGGGGTCTCCAAAGTATGGTCCGCTTTATCCGGGCCAATGCTAAGGACAGTAGTGTATTCCCAGATTTAGTGCACAGACTAAGGTATCGGATCAGTTGGTCTCATGGTTCTGGTAGGGACCCTGATGTAAGGTTGAAATTTGATAGGGATCCAGGATGTAAGCAGGTACTTTAATAGGGACCCTGATGTAATAAGAACCCGGCCATAAGAAAGTACCTTGATAGGGACCCGGATGTAAGGGGGATTCGGTTACCAACCCTGATGTTGGGGGGGGGGGGGGCTTTGATAGGGATCTGGATGTAGGAGAGTACATTGATAGGGACCCTGATGTAAGGGGAATTCTGATAGGGATCCAGATGTAAGCGGGTGCTTTGATAGGGACCCTGATGTTAGGGGTGAATCTGATAGGGACCCTGATGTAAGGGGGGAATCTGACAGGGATCCGGATATAAGTGGGTACTTTGATAGGGACCCTGCTGTAAGGGGGACTCTAATAAGGACCTGGGTGTAGAGAGTACCTTGATAGGGGCCCAGATGTAAGGGGGATTCTAATAGGAACCCTGATGTAAGGGGGGCTCTGATAGGGATCTGGATGTAGGATGGTAATTTGATAGGGACCCTGATGTAAGGGGGGATTCTAATAGGGATCCAGATGTAAGAGGGTACTTTGATAGGGACCCTGAGGTAAGGGGGGAATGTGATGGGGACCCTGATGTAAGGGGGGACTCTGACAGGGATCCGGATGTAAGAGGATACTTTGATAGGGACCCTGATATAAGGGGGGGATTTTAATAGGGATCCAGATGTAAGAGAGTACTTTGATAGTGATCCAGATGTACAGTAAGAGGGTACTTTGATAGGGACCCTGATGTAAGGGGGGAATCTGATAGGGACTCAGATGTAAAAGAGCAATCTGATAGGGACCCTGATGTAAGAGGGTACTTTGATAGGGATACTGATGTAAGGGGGATTCTGATAGGGACCCTGATGTAAGGGGGATTCTAATAGGGAACCAGATACATTACGGTATGTTGATAGGGACCCTGATGTAAGGGGGAAATATGATAGGGACCCTGATGTAAGGGGGGACTCTGACAGGGATTTGGATGTAAGATGGTACTTTGATAAGGACCCTGATGTAAGGGGGGTTCTAACAGATATAATACGGTACGTTGATAAGGACCCTGATGTAAGGGAGAAATCTGATAGGGACCCTGATATAAGAAAGGAATCTGATAGGGACCCTGATGTAAGAGGGAAATCTGATAGAGACCCTGATGTAAGAGGGCAATCTGATAGGGACCCTGATGTAAGAGGGCAATCTGATAGGGACCCCAATGTAAGAGGGGAATCTGATAGGGACTCCAATGTAATAGGGGAATCTGATAGGGACCCTGATGTAAGGGGGAATCTGATAGGGACCCTGATGTAAGAGGGGGATCTGATAGTGACCCTGATGTAAGGGGGGATTCTGATAGGGACCCTGTTGTAAGGGGGTACTCGGATTCGGATGCAAGAGGGTACTTTGATAGGGACCTGGATGTAAGGGGGGATTCTGATATGGAACCTAATATTAAGGGGAGACTCTAATATGGACTCTATGAGGGTCTTGATGAAAGAGGGGACTCTGATAAGGACCCAGATATAAAGGGAGACTCTAATAGGGACCCTGATGTTGGGGGGGATTCTAATAAGGATTGGCTGTCACAGTGGTCACATGGCTCCCAAACACTACTAAGACATCTCGGCCACTGTGCCACAGAAACTTCTGATGCCCATGGACACACATGTGCGGCATGTGAGCATTAAAGCCCCCCCTATGCGTTACATGGGCAGCAACAGGTGAAGGACCTGGAATATTGATCATCAGCTCGGGTCTGCACCGAAAACCCAAGGGGGGGGGTGACATAGAAGCCAGGAAAAGCAGCATCTTCAAAAGGGGGTCAGCGACGACGTTTCCTACGCATCGCTCTCAGGAGAGGCGCCCTTTTCGGCTCAGGCGTTTACAGCCCAGGGGTGAGGAACGGCGTCAGACGCAGCCAATGACATTATGTATATATTTCAGGAGGGGGATTCACGGAGAGAGAGCTGATAACAGACTTTGCACATTACACATAATCACCTCTGAGTGCCTCTTCCCTGATAATTTAATGAAAACCCAGATAATTTTAAACGTCCTTCTTGTCCTTGTACCTGTTTAGTGCGAGATTCAATCCGAACAGATGAGCTTTTAATGATCACAAAGACTATCTGTAATTGTTGTGTAATTGGCCAATACAATTTCTACACCGAACGCGAAAAAAAAAAAAGACAATGCGCTTTTTCCTATTGGTAATTAATATTCCGCATCCATCCGAGAATTGAAAAAAAAAAAGAAAAAAGTCAAATGAAGATCATCCTGTTGCGCCGAGGGAAAATTCATCAAGAGGACCTGTCACACAGCTGTGCGGTTATTATGAAGAAGCGCTCTAATTAAAAGAGCGAGAGCGATCGGTTTTAAACACGTGGAACTGCTGGAAAAATTAGAAACGGTTAACGCTTTGGCTTCCTGTATGGGCAAACGGGAGAACAGCTGGTATGCAAATGAGCAGATCGCCCTCGCAGGCTGTTGATGTGCCCAGCCCCCTTCCCCGTGTCATGTTGATTGACAGCAGAGATTACGGAGAATTGAGCACCTGGACCGCGGCGGGACACACCCAGGGCAAGCGAGGAAAATGGGAATTTAAAAGGGAATAGACAGACTTTTTTTTATTAAAGACATTGGCCTGATTAGAAAATGCTGATCGCCGCATAATAATACAGTATTTAAAAACTTTGTTAATCTGTATAGTTTATACAGTGAGGGGGGTGGGGGTGTATTTGATCCGCTGAATACACGGCTTGCATACACATGGGTCACACAAAAGTTCGCTGAACTTTGGACCGCCAAGAACGCGGTGACGTACAACACTACGACGAGCCGAGAAAATGAAGTTCAATGCTTCCCAGCATGCGCCAAACTGTTTCCGAGCATGTGTAGGAATTTTGCGCGTCGGTATTCGTGCAGACGATCGGAAATTTCCGATCTGAACTTTTTCCGACCGAAAAATTGAGAACCTGCTCCCAATCTTTTGCTGGCTGGAATTCGACCAGCAAAAGTCAGATGGAGCGTACACACGGTCGCATTTTCCGACCAAAAGCTCTCATCGGTCTTTTGCTGGCTGAATTTCCGATCGTGTGTACGCGGCATTAGACCTTTTTGGCAGTCACAGAGGTCAGACGTTTCTTGTAGTTGGCCACCAGGTCTGCACACATCTCAGGAGGGATTGGATTTTGTCCTCTCCAAGTCATTAAGGTTTCGAGGCCGACGTTTGATAACTCCAACCTTCAGCTCCCTCCACATATTTTCTATGGGATTAAGGTCTGGAGACTGGCTAGGCCACTCCAGGACCTTAATGTGCTTCTTCTTAAGCGGAGGTTCACACAAAAATCGCTTTTCGGAAACCCTCCCCCCTCCGGTGTCACATTTGGCACCTTTCAGGGGGGTGCAGATACCTGTTGGGAGTCTATGCCTCTTCCTGTCCCGGCGCACTGTCTGCTGGGACACACACGGGTCCCAGAGACAGCACGGACCATTCCCATTGCGCTGCACTGCGCAGCTCGCGCGTGTGCAGTAGGGAGCCGAGAAGTGAAGCCGCAAAGACGATCAGTCTTGTCTACATAGGCAGATCGCTGTTCTGTGTGTACCGAACAATCAGCGGGTGCTGGCAGACATGGGGTCCGCGGGACCCACTGATCAGCTCCCACTGTGTAGAATCACAGCAGAAGTGAGCAGCCTGCATTGTGCTGGATACCCAGAAGTGCAGGATTGTGTACATAAATTAGATAAATATAATTGCCTTAATAAGTTGCGCTGGCGTAAAACCAGGGCTTAGCCCCCATTCACATCAGGCCGTTTTGACATGTCAAATTGCATTGCCAAATCGCTGCCTAATCTCAGTGTTCTATCGATTTGTGCCCTCCGTTAAAAAGTGCCGGTGCATGCGCAGAACAGAAGGGCAGTCCAGCCGATTTGCCGATCAGCTGGAGTGTTCCCCACCAATCCTGGGACGGGGATCTGCCTATCAAAGTTCCCCAGACAAAGGGGAGGTGCTGCATATGACGGTGCGTGGCGGGTAACACACAGCTATTGAAATAAAAGCTGTTATGTTCCCGGCACTCCAATCAACCAGGCGGCGGTGGCTCTCCTCCCTCCTCCCCTGCACAGGCTGGCTGCACTGGGGGGGGGGGACACAGGCTGGCTGCACTGGGGGGGGGGGGAACAGGTTGGCGGCACTGGGGGGACACAGGCTGGCTGCACTGGGGGGGACACAGATTGACTGCACTGGGGGGGGGCAGCTACACTGGGGGGACACAGATTGGCTGCACTGGGAGGGACACAGGCTGGCTGACCTGGGGGGGGGGGGAAACAGGCTGGCTGCACTGGGGGGGACACAGATTGACTGCACTGGGGGGGCAGCTGCACTGGGGGGACACAGATTGGCTGCACTGGTGGGGACACAGGCTGGCTGACCTGGGGGGGGGGCTCATGCTGGCTGCACTGGGGGGACGCAGACTGGCTGCACTAGGGGGGGGACACAGATTGGCTGCACTGGTGGGGACACAGGCTGGCTGCACTGGGAGGGGGCTCATGCTGGCTGCACTGGGGGGACGCAGACTGGCTGCACTAGGGGGGGGGCACAGGCTGGCTGCACTGGGGGGGACACAGGCTGGCTGCACTGGGGGGACACAGACTGGCTGCAGGGGGGGGGACACAGACTGGCTGCAGGGGGGGACACAGGCTGGCTGCACTGGGGGGACACAGACTGGCTGCACTGGGGGGACACAGACTGGCTGCAGGGGGGGGGCACAGACTGGCTGCAGGAGGGGGACACAGGCTGGCTGCACTGGGGGGACACAGGCTGGCTGCACTGGGGGGACACAGGCTGGCTGCACTGGGGACATAGGCAGGCTGCATCTGACGGGCACTGATGAGGCTGCATTGATGTCTTGTATCATGTCTGCAGTCTCTGACCATCTCCTGTATAAAAATATATATTTTTTAAATAAGTTTCGGTATCGGTCATTTTCGATATCGGTTTCGGTTTTTGGCCTAGTGTATTTTTCATTTTCGGTATCGGTTTCGGCACCAAAAAACCCATTCGGTACACCCCTAGAGAATAAAACTTGGCTATGTGTTTTACTTCAGATGACAGTTTGGGAGTAGGCAGTTACATTTATAAAAATACAATGTAAAATTGACAAGAGACACCAACATAGTTGTATCTTTAATTTTATAAACTACGGGATAATGGTGTTGTGGTGTCTTGCCCAAATAAAAAAAACAAAAAAAAAAAAACATAATAATATTATTCTTGATATCACTAGAAAATAAAAAGCCTTTGAAAATGTGTTTTCAATAACTCCATCAGTATCACCAGTAAAGCAGCTTCATTATTATCCCATTAAAGAAGAAGAGAAATGTGCGCTGCATTTCGAGATTTCATAATTCGTCACGTCATGAATGTTAATTCTCCATTACGAACGCTAGTTTACAAGACCGACCGATTCCGGCTCATCCTTGCTTCCGAGCATGCGTGTTTGTACTTTGGACTTTTGTCCGACAGACTTGTGTACACATGATCGGAAAATCCGACAACACACATTTGTCCGTGTAAAATTTGAAAACCTGCCATCCAACATTTGTCCGTGGAAAATCCGACAACAATTGTCCGATGGAGCGTACAAACGGTCGGATTTCCCGCCAACAGCCTGTCACCGACGTCAGAAAGCCTGATCATGTGTACTCGGCTTAAAAGTTTAATTGAACAAGCTGAAGATAGAAGCTGATTGGTTGCCATGCACAGCTGCACCAGATTCTGTGTGCTCCAGTTTTAGTAAATTCCCCCCCCCCATTGGGACACCAAGGCATGAATGCGTCCTGATTATAAGGTTAACATGCAATGAAAAGGCCCTGAAACAGCTGATTGTGCTTTCCTGATCAGAGCAACAAAACTAGCTGGTACCAGTTTGAATAATCGGGGCAGTGCTGTTCGGCGGAGCTGTGTAAACCTGAGGACAGGGTGAACAGAAATACAAATCCTTTTGAGTTCAGGTTTCAGAATTTTGTGATGCCGGCGGTTGCGTTTTCTCTCCCACCTCTCTAGCAGCAAACGTCATTTTTTTTATTTTTTTTTGCCATTACTTGCGATTTGCTATAATGGGTTAATTTGCTCTGTGGCGATTTCCCGGTGCCGCTGAAAAGCTCATTTGTGAGGTTGTCAGCGGCGGAAAATTGAGTTGTTGAGCACACCTACATGTGACAGGAATCTTTTCCCCGCTTCCGTCTCACCTATTGATATTCAATTACCCAGCGTGGGCCTTCCTGTACTGCTCTAACCGCGGCGGATCAGAGGCCGCCCCTCCCCCCCTCTCTCTCGCCAACAGCGCAGCGAGCACAAAGAGGTGCAATTGTTGCAGAGAGTATTTTAAACTCCACTGCACAGAGCGGGGAAGTAACAAAGGATGGCAGGTTAACCCTTTCACACTCCTCTCATTTGCCTTTGATTGGTCATGGCCAGAAAAAGTTACAGCAAATAATAAAAAAAAAAAAAAAATATATATATATATACAGTATATATATATATATATATATATATATATATATATATATATATATTGCATGCGGGTATTATGAAAAGCTGAACGTTAAAGGGTAACTCCACTTTTGTTGAGAAAAAAAAAAAAGCATGATCTATGTACATTACAAGGGTTTTAACAAACTTTGTTGCAGATTACTTCCTTGTGTTATTGTAAAGAAATCTCTGTTTGTTCCTCTGTGCTGAGTGGGCCTAATGGGAGTGGTTTCAGAATTATCAATCAGCTGCTGCACCTGCAGGGCTTTGATGAGGAAATCTGCAGGGCCTGCATCCCTTTAGACGTGGTCCTATTGGGAGTATCTCACCAAAAAATGACATTTTTGCGGCAGGGGATGCCAAAAATCTGACTTGTATCCAGGGGCAGACTGACCATTCGGGCCCTCGGGCACTGCCTATGCCACTAAGGGGCCCCATCAGGGTTGCCAGCCTCAATAAAATCAGGGACAGTATGTAAAAATTTGTGTTTTTTTTTTAAATCCCAAGATTATAGCTGCCCCGCCTCTCCAGTACCTTTTCAGTGTGTGTATACTGTGTATGTATATTGTGTGTCTGTGTATACTGTATGTGTGTGTGTGTGTGTGTATACTGTGTGGCCCCATAATCTATTGCCTGGGGACCCCATAATCTCCTATTGCCTGAGACCCCCCATAGTCTCCTATTGCCCAGGGGCCCCATAATCTTCTCCTATTGCTTGGGGCCCCATAATCTCCTATTGCTGGGACCCCCCATAATCTCCTATTGCCCAGGGGCCCCATAAGCTTCTCCTATTGCTTGGGGCCCCATAATCTCCTATTGCTGGAACCCCCCATAATCTCCTATTGCCCAAGGGCCCCATAATCTTCTATTGCCCAGGGGCCCCATAATCTCCTATTGCCTGGGACCCCCCATAATCTCCTATTGCCTAGGGGCCCCATAATCTTCTCCTATTGCCTGGGGGCCCCATAATCTCCTATTGCCTGGGACTCCCATAATCTCCTATTACCTGAGACCCCCCCCCCATAATCTCCTATTGCCCAGGGGCCCCATAATCTTCTCCTATTGCCTGGGACCCCCCCATAATCTCCTATTGTCTGGGGGCCCCATAATCTCCTATTGCCTGGGACCCCCCCCATAATCTCCTATTGCCCAGGGGCCCCATAATCTTCTGCTATTGCCCGGGGGCCCCATAATCTCCTATTGCCCAGGGGCCCCATGAGTTGTCAGTCCGCCCCTGCTTGTATCGTAGTGTAGACTTCTGGGAAAATCAGAGGGCCAATCACACAAGATGTAAATGACGTTTCGGGGGGGGGGGGGGGGGGGCGTTATGTATACATTCTGTGTACAGAACAGCTCCAGGATGCCATATTGCATTTTCAGAAAATTACAGAGCTACAGATTGAAAAGGAAAGGTCATTCTTAATAACATACAAGTATAATATGACTATACGCTATACTATTTTTTCTTTATTGGCTATTATCCCCCCCCCCTCCTCACGAAAGTGCCCAGAGCCAAGCAGGTGATGAGCATTTTCAGAAGGAAAGAAAAGCGATAGCAGCCTCCATATTAATCTCCATGTGGGTTCCTTTAAATTCTTTAGGTGATGATTGTTCAATAATTTTTTTCCCCGCATTTTGATGGAGAGACACTAGAGGGCAGTAAGGAAAATGTAGATGCACGCTCCTTCCCCACACTCAGAACAGATAATCTCTTCTGTACTTTCATTACTATTATGTCTCTTGAACTCTTCTGTCTGCGGAATTATTTTACTGAATTTGTTGGAAAAAAAAAATAACAATGGGGACGTGCTTTATTAATGTTGCCAAGACAGGAACAGAGAGAAGCACATAGGCTTATGAAACAACAGAATAACAAGCTGAGGACTCACAGAACACAGTTTCTCACCCTTCACGTAATAATTTTTTTCAGCTGAATGTGAGATCTGCTTTCATATATCAGTGGCAGTTATAAGAGTGCCGGAAGAAAATGCAGGCTTAACGTATCAATATAATACAAATGTGAGGGTGAGAAACCAGGCCAAATCCTGAGACCTTCTTCTTTCTATGCGTGTCCAGCACCTGAGTTCCTTAGCTTATGTGTTTGGTGGCCTTTACGGTCCCAGCATCTGATCAGCTTCTTGACCTCAGCTCCTGGAAATCACTTTCTAAGTTACTCGCTTATTCTGAATCTGCTATGAGCCCCGACCTTCCTGTCCATGGTCTCTGCTTAGGCCTGCTGATCTTATTTTAGCCAAGTTTATCAGTTCCTGAACTCTTATTGAATCTTCTGCTCTGATCCTAATTAGCATTCCTGCCTTGTTTGCTCAGGAACTTAGCACTCCAATCTCTGGTCTTCTCTGGTCTCCAAACCCTCAGTTCTTGGCCTTGTTTGCTGAGGTCCGCACCCAGCACTTAAGTCTCTGGTCTTTTCTGATCTACAGCCAGCACTCCAGTCCCTTGGCTTGGCTGTTTTGACCTTCAACCAAAACTACAGTCTCTGCCTGGTCTGCTCTGGTATGCACCCAGCACTCCAATCTCTGGTCTTCTCTGGTCTCACTTCAGTTCTTAGCCTTGGGTACTCAGCACTCCAATCTCTGGTCTTTTCTGGTCTCCAACCAGCACTTCAGTCTCTTGGCTTGGCTGCTTTGACCTTCAACCAGAACTACAGTCTCTGCCTCGTCTGCTCTGGTATGCACCCAGCACTCCAATCTCTGGCCTTCTCTGGTCTCACTTCAGGTCTTAGCCTTGTTTTCCCGGGTACTCTGCACTCTAATCTCTGGTCTTTTCTGGTCTCCAATCAGTACTTCAGTTCTTGGCTTTGTTTGCTCAGGTCCACTCCCAGTACTTCAGTCTGTGGTCTTCTCTGACCACCAACCATTACTCCAGTCCCTTGCCTTGACTGTTTTGACCTGCAACCAAAATTACATCCCCTGCCTTGTCACCTCTAGTATGCACCCAGCACTCTAATCTCTGGTCTTTTCTAGTCTTCAACCAGCAATCCAGTCCATGGCCTTGTATATATTGATCTCAAATCAGCATTCCAGTCCCTGCCTTGTCTGATTGGGTCTGAAACCAGCACATCAATCTCTGGTCTTCTCTTGTTTCCAATCAGTGATTCAGTGCCCATTCTTGGTCTGCCCTAATACTCAATCGGCACTCATATCCCTGCTGTATCTGCTCTGATCATAAACCAGCATATAAATCAGTGCCAAGACTATTGTGATCCTCAACCAGCACTCCAGTCCCTGTCTTACCTTAATTTTCAACCAGCACTCCAGTCCCTGTCTTACCTTAATTTTCAACCAGCACTCCAGTCCCTGTCTTACCTTAATTTTCAACCAGCACTCCAGTCCCTGTCTTACCTTAATTTTCAACCAGCACTCCAGTCTCTGTTTAGTCTGCTTTGCTCCTCAACCAACACTCCAAGCCCTGGATAGTATGCTCTTGTCCCAAAACAGCACTCCAACCCCTGCCTTATCTGCTCTGATCCTCAACTACCAATTCAATCTCAGACTGGTTTGCTTTTGTTCCCAAACAGTACTGTAATCCCTAATTCGTCTTCTTTAATTCTCAGCCAGACTAACAGCCTATGTTTGCTAGCTCTAATCTCCAGTCAGCACTTCAAACCCTGACTTTTCCCTCTTATCAGTAAACAGCAACCTAGCCTCTGCTTTGTCTGCTTTGTTCCTTAACCAGTGCTCCAATTCTTTCAAAGTCTGCTGTGATCCTTTCTAGTACTCTAATCCTAAACCAGCGCACTGATCCCCGTCTAGTCTGCTCTAATCCTCATTTAGCACTCCAGTCCATTTTTAGTCTGCCTCAAACCTCTGCCAGCATTCCATTTCCTGCCTTGTCTTCACTGATCCTCAACTGGTATTCCAGTTCCTACCTTGTTTTCTCTTGCACCTATCACTCCAAACTTTGGTCTTCTTCAGTCTCCAACCAATTCTCCAGTCCATTTTTGGTCTGTCTTAATCCTCCACCAGCATTCCAGTTTCTGCCTTGTTTTCTCTGGTCTTCAACCAGCATTCAATTACTACCTTTTCTTCTCTGGTCTGCACCCAACACTTCAAACTCTGTTCTTATTTGGTTTTCAACAAGCTTTCTAGACCATTCTTGGTCTGTCCTAACTCTCGACCAGCATTCCGGTTCCTGCCTTGTCTTTCTGGCCCTTGACCAGCATTTAAGTCCCTGCCTTGTTTTCTTTGGTCCTCAACCAGCATTCCGGTTCCTGCCTTGTCTTTCTGGCCCTTGACCAGCATTTAAGTCCCTGCCTTGTTTTCTCTGGTCCTCAACCAGCATTTCAGTTCCTACCATGTTCTATGGTCTGCACCCATCACTCCATACTTTGGTTGTCTTTGGTCTCCAACCAGTTTACCAGTCCATTCTTGGTCTGCCATAATCCTCAACCAGCATCCCAGTTCCTGCCTTCTCTTCTCTGGTCTTCAACCAGCATTTAAATCCTACCTTGTTTTCTCTGGTCTGCACCTATCACTCCAAACTGTCTTGTTTGGTCTTAAACTAGCTCTCCGGCCCATTTTTGGTCTGCCTTAACCCTCAACCAGAATTCCAGTTCCTGCCTTGTCTTCTCTGGCCTTCAACCAGCATTTAATTCCTACTTTGCCTTCTGTAGTCTACACCCAACACTCCAAACTGTGGTCATCTTTGATCTACAACCAGCTTTCTAGTCAATTTGTGGTCTGTCCTAACTCTTGACCAGCATTCTGGTTCCTGCCTTATCTTTCTGGTCCTCGACCATCATTCAAGAACTTGCTTGGTTTTCTTTGGCCTTCAACCGGCATTTCAGTTCCTGCCTTGTCTTCTCTGGTCCTCAACCAACATTTCAATTCCTGCTTTGTCTTCTCTTGTCTTCCACCAGCACTGCAGTCTCTGCCTTGCCTGCTCTGGACCTTCAACCTCAGAAACCTTGGACATCTGTTTCTATCCTTGACTTCCATTAAGACCCACAATACTCTGAAGCCACTCTTAATGGTTTGTTCAAACCCTGATTACTTTAAATTTATGGAAAAAATACAAATGATCCCAGCAGGGCCGTCTTTAAGGCAGGGCAAAAGGGGCAGCTGCCCTGGGCCCTGTCATTGTTGTGGGGCCCAAAGCAGCTGCTGCATACTTGCCAACTATCTCAGTTTAAATTCCCTTGTCCCTTGAAGTTTTAGTCCCTAGCTTTGTCCTGATATCTCAGTGTAAAGTGCTGCTATTAATGCTGCCCAGCTCTGCCTTATATTTGTGTACAGATGATTCACCTGCAGACCCCGTGTTTACATGTAAATAACCGGCATTCATATGTAAATAGCTGCATCCGGTGGCATAGATATGTCAATAAAGGTGGCATTCATATGTATATCATGCCCCCTGCAGTGAGGAGATGATGTGCTGTAACCTCTAGCAACCAATCAGTGAGCAGTATTACTGTACAATAATCTCTAGCAACCAATTAACAAGCAGAAATCATGTGCTGTAACATCCAGCAACTAATCAGTGAGCCGTAATGTGTGATGTAACCTCTAGCAACCAGTCAGTAAAGGTAATGATACACTGTAACCTCTGGCAACCAATCACAATTGCTTCCTGATCTGATAAAGTAAACTGCTTTTAAGTCTAGCTGCTATTTATTGTATGTCTCAGAGCAGGTGGAGAGCGAAACTGTATGGGGGGGGGGGGGCAAGAAAACGTTTGCCCAGGGTCCAATCCCTATTAAAGATGGCCCTGGCACGAATCGTTGACTGTTTATATCAGAATGCGAAATATTTAAATATCATGCATTGCGGTATACTGCATTGTTAAAAAAAAGGGTCCTGCCCATTTTTTCATCCATTGTGGTGCATTGGCAGCCCATCCATGTTAAAGGCCCATTCGCATTGTGGCAATGCTAAATCACGCGCCTTAATGTGCTTTTACCACACGCTTGGTAACGCACGTGCTCTATGTGAGGTGCTTTGTGCTGTCATTCACAATGCACAATGTCACCCACTTGGAGTTTACATTTATTTAAAGGCCAAGTTCACCTTTTTTCCTCCCTAAATTCCATATGATATACCTTCCTTGAATGTCACATGATCTACGTACAGCAAGTGATGAAAGCAGAATGCATTTTTTTTTTTTACATTTTGAATGGAGAGGTAAAAATTCAAAGTTGTCATGCACATTGGGATGACTTCAGGAGAAAAGGCTTCTATTTATCATGAAAATTCTGCCCGAAAAGGTGAACTTAGCCTATGATACGTACTGTAGATGACTCTGTTGGGTGAAAAGTAGTGACGATTGTAGATTTGATCGTTTCCTGCTTTTGAAACACCCGATAATCATAACGTTAGTAAATAACTCTGTGACCAAAGTTTTTTTTTTTTTCTGTTTTCCAGCTTAAATTTTTTTTCCGTTTTCCAGCTTAGTGGTCCTCTAAATGTTCCCTCTTCCCGTCAGACACATAAAAAGACGTTACAGAGGCAATTAACTGCTTTTGTATGAAAGTAGGCCATGTGTCTGCCTGTCCGCTCTTCTCTCTCATCCCGCTTGGAGGTAATGAATTCGGTGGCACACAACAATCGGAGAGGAGAGAGACGGAGAGTGATGCCCGCCGGGTCCCCGAGGGGACTTTAACTGTCCTGCCAGCTGCCTGCCCCGTTACAAAGATGTGACTAGAGAGAGGGAAAGGGAAGAAAAAAACACCGTGCAGATGAGTACTTCATCCCCAGTAGGCTTTCCTTTGTGTCGGCGTGATTCATACCCCCTGTCAGGCAGGCTGGCACTTTATTTCCGGCCTAGCAACGACTGATTTATGAGTTCATTTATAGAACAATGGGCATGGCAGAGGAAGAAGCGTTCTGGGGCCTTCCTGCAGCTGGAAGGGAACTCAGCTAAAATAAGATGGCAAAAAAGCACTCCTGTCGCCACGCGGGCACACCTTGGCACCGCTCGCTCCTTCCGTACCTACTTTGAGTTATTACTGCCATTGCCTCTGAGTCATTTGTAACTTGTCTTTCACATTTCTATTCTTTATATTCCAAGAGGTAGAGTCTAGCTTTAATGGCTATCAACTTGCCAGCTGCTGAAATCCAACCTGCTACAGGATAGGCCACACACAGAGAGTTGTGCGGTCTGAACAGAATTATATTGAGAAGGAGGAACGTTAGAACTGAAAGCAGGGCCTACCCATGCAAGGAGGAAAAAAACACCCTCGTGAACTATATGTGTATATATTATATATACAGACACAACCACTTCATTTGCTATCAGAATGCCACCTGCTGAGATATAGCCAGCTCAAGGATAGGCCACACAGAGAGTAGTATGGTCTGAACAGACCTGTATTGAGAACCGAGAACATTAGAGCTGACCCATGGGATTAGAAAACAAACACATATATTTACACTATGTGTACAGTATATACTGTATACACACTATATTGTCAAAAGTATTGGGACACCTCACTTTACACGCACATGATCTTTAATGCTGCGTACATAAGAGCGGAATGTCCGACAGAAAAAGTCTGATGGAATCTTTTCATCGTATATTCCGATCGTGTGTATGCCTCATCAAACTTTTTTTTTACGGAAATTCTGACGCACCTAGAAATAGAACATGTTTTAAATATTTCCGGCGGAACCAATTCCTATCAGGAAAAACCGCTCGTCTGTATGCTGTTCCGACGGACCAAAAACTACACATGCTCTGAAGCAAGTATGTGACGGAAGCTAATGTCTACTGGCTATTGAACTTCCTTTTCCTAGTCCCGTCGTTGGAGTTTATTCAGACGGGAAAACTGGTTGTGTGTACGCACCATAATGGCACCCTAGTCTTAGTCCGTAGGGTTCAATACTGAGTTGTCCCACCCTTTGCAGCTATAACAGCTTCAACTCTTCTGGGAAGGCTGTCCACAGAATTTAGGAGTGTGTCTATGGGAATGTTTGAGCAAAGTCCATAAAGACATGGATGAGCGAGTTTGGGGTGGATGAACTTGACTGGCCTGACCTCAACCCGATAGACCACCTTTGGGATGAATTTGAGTGAAGACTGTGAACCAGGCCTTCTAGTCCAACATCAGTGCCTGACCTCACAAATGCACTTCTGGAAGAATGGTCAAACATTCCCATAGACACACTCCTAAACCTTGTGGACGGCCTCCCCAGAAGAGTTGAAGCTTTTATAGCTGCAAAGGGTGGGCCAACTCAATATTGAACCCAACGGACTGATGGAGCATACACACGATCAGATTTCTCGATGGGAAATGTTGGATGTGATCTTGTTGTTGGAAAGTCTGACCATGTTTATGCTTCATTGAACATTTGCTGTCGGACTTTCCGCCAACAAATGTTTCTTAGAAGGTTCTCAAATTTTCTGCCAACAAAACTTTGTTGTCAGAAAGTCCAATCGTGTGTACACAAGTCTGTCACACAAAAGTTCACGCATGAGGAGAAGAGGAGCCACACTGGCTATCGAACTTCCTTTTTCTCGGCTCGTCGTTCATCTTGTATGTCACCGTGTTCCCAATTTCGGAATTGTTGGCCAACATTTGTGTGACCGTGTGCATGCAAGACAAGTTTGAGCCAACAACCTTTGAACAAAAATCCATGGTTTTGTTGGCGGAAAGTCCGATCATGTGTATGCAGCATAAGACTGGGAAGCCATTAAAGTTTATGTGCGTGTAAAGGCAGGCGTCCCAATACTTTTAGAAATATAGTGTATGTGTCGGGGTGCGCTGAAGGCTCAGATACCCTGTTTTTGGGACTCATTTTAAATGCACTGAATGCCACCTAAAAAAATGCACATACAACGCGTGTTACCAAAGCGTGCCACTACGTTACAGAGCACATTGATGTGCATGGTAACCACCATGTACAGGTGTGGAGCTAGCCTAATGGCCCATACACACGATCCGAATATCGTACGAAAACGGTCGTCCGAGGAAAGATCGTTCGATTTTCGGACCGCGTGTACACTACTTTCGACAGCCGATCACGACCGTTCATCCGATATTATTCGATCGGACATACGCGGAAATTTTCCTCGTACGACTCCAGATCGTACGATTTTCGTTTAGTCAGTATAGTTGTCGTTCCAAAAATACAATACAAATACATTACAACACATGACATCACTTTTTTTTTCTATCGTACGAGAATTTTCATGACTTTATTTAGCTATTCAATTTCTACTTGCAATTATTAACCGAAAACGCCCGTACGATCAGTCGTACGATATTCGGATCCTGTGTACGGGGCAAAAGGCTAAACTTACAGTAGCATCAAAGCCTCAGGAATGACTGTCAATGCTGTCAATCGTGTGCATAGCAGCGGGCAACGTTGTTCACATGGTTGTGTTTACGATGCTTTCATTTTGTTGCGCCAAAGTGCATCCGACATGTAGTATTTAGCTGTGCTGCAAATGTGCTACATTGCATCATGCTGCAAACATTACACATAACCCCTATGGCATTTACAGCACATTTGAGATGCATTAGAGCGTTACTAGTTGAGATAACAGTACAAGAACCCATACAATAGAAAACCAATGCAGAAGAGGCACCCGGAAAGCATAACATGATGCAAATGTGTAAAAACCACACACAAAACGCATTAATAATGCATCTTAGCATGACAGACATGTTAATGTGTCTACATGGAATCTAAAATTGAAAAGCACATATAAGTGAGCCCTATGGGTTTGTTCACATTAGCGGTTAGGTGGCGGTAAAACCCTGCAGTTGATTCGACTGGCAAAATTGGGATTTCCCTACACCCAAAATTGTACAAAAATGTAGAAATTTTGGTGAAGTGTGTTGCTGGACGTACACCTATAGGTGGCAGCACAGAGGTGGGCCATATTGCCAGATATACTGTATATGCGTACAGCCAGTGGCATCATTCTGTGCTGGGAGCGTTCTCCCTTGGCGCCCCAAGTACTGTGTCCTAGCTGTCACTGGCATCTTCCAGCCACTGTGCATGATCGGGAATAGATAGGATGGACTAGGGTTCATGCAGCCACTGTAACAGCCAATCAGAGTGATCACATAATTGGGAGCTCGCCAGCCAACCTCTGATGTAAAGAACCCTCTAAAGGGCTGGCAGTAAAGAGCTGAAGCAGATTATATATGATAAATATGAATGCAGCTCTGCCACCAGTAATATATTTATGTATATTTTTAAATGCAAGAAGTGCAAGTGCCTGAATGTGACCTGGTATCAGCTTCTTGCAGTCTCTGTACAGCAGTGATGTCATGTGAGTGGAAAAAGCAGCACAAAAAGCTTGCTGATAAGTGGAGGGAGCAGTTTGACAATGAGATAAGCTCATTGCTGCGCTGCTTCTCCTTTCACTGTCCTGTCACTGACTGGGGGCTCGTCCGGGATGATGCTGGCCATCAGACTGAGGATATCTATTGGCTGAAAAAAGTACTGAGGGAGACATGCCTGAATTAAAGATCAATATGGCAGCTTTTTTAAATCTCTTTTTATTCCTCTATTTTGGCTGGAGGTCTGCTTTAATTAATGGGCTCATGTGGAATTACAAAGTTAATAAAACTACAATGTAAACTGTACAAACTCCCTACCTTAAACCTCTATCATTTGCATGTAATCAATCCTGGATCCCTGTAAATCATTTTCTTGTGAGTGACTAATGGCACATATTATCAGACTGCAGAAAGACTTCAATGGGCGGAGCTGTGAATTACTGGCCTGCTAACCTCAGCCTCTTAATTAGGTGTTCCCAGAAATTCAGAATAGCAGGTAAAGCTTTGAATCACTGTCCTGCAAACTTGAGCCTCTTAGTTAGGGGTTGCCAGCAATCCCGGCTGGCAGTTGGGCGGAGCTGTGAATCATTGGCCTGCAAACATAAGCCTCCTAATTAAGTGTTCCCAGAAATTCATGTTAGCAGGTGGGCGGAGCTCTGAATCACTAGCCTGAAAACCTCAGCCCCTTAATTAGGTGTTCCAGAAATACTGGTTAGTAGGTGGGTGGAGCCTGCAAATCTCGGCCTCTTTTTAATTAGGTGTACCCAGAAATCAAGGTAAGCAGGTGAGGAAGGTTGTTAATCATTGGCCTGAAAACCTCAGGTTCTTAATTAGTTTTTCCCAGAATCTGGATTAGAAGGTGGGCAGAGCTCTGAATCACTGTCTGGAAAACCTCAGCCAATTAATTAGGTGTTCCTAGTGTAGAACCCTCTAGGTAGGTAGGTGCTAGAGAGCGAAAGTTTGGTAGGTTAGGTACATTTTGGTAGGCCTGGCTGGCAGTCAGGCCTGTTTGTTTATTTGTGGGCTGGGAGTGTCTCAGAGTATCAGCTGGTGACTCACAAGCAGCATCACTGGGACTTCCTTCTGGAAAATTCTGGAAGAAGAGGTGGAGCTGCCTGGGTTATTCTAGGGAGCCTTGACCAATCCCCAACCTGGATTGGCAGGGGGCATGCCTGTTGGAGATGGAATGCTAGGCTGTCAGGGGGCCTTTGAGAGAGCTCCCCAGTTTGGGGGGGGGGGGCTTTGGGCCTAGGGCTCAGTTGCGGATAGAGTCCTTCAAAAAACCATGAAGGTTCTGGACAGGAGGCATAGGAGGAGCAAGAGAGGACAGCAGGAGAGAGCATTGCCAGGCAAGTCTCCAGTAAGAGGAACAACTGGGTGCAGCCAGGAGAGAGCTGGTGAGTGACATGCACAGTCAGGAGGACTGGAGAGGCACACCTGAGAGGACTGAAAGCATGCAGTCTGGAATGGGTGCAGAGCCAGCAAAGAAGACTGTGGTGTCATAGGCAGTGGAGGAGGGCAGCTGCGGCCAGGAGGGCTGGCAGGGCTTGAAGGTGGGTTACTGGGCTTAGTAACCAAAGTTAGGGCAGCTAGCAACAAGAACTTTTTATTGCTACACTAAAGGGGCCTGCGGTCTCTGTCTGCAAATGGCAGTTGCTAAGGCCTGGCTGAGCCAGTGTCAGGCCTGACCATGCGGTGCTAGCTGTGCCTGGAAGCTGAAGTAAGAGTTGTGCTGGAGGAGCTGAGGAGTAATTGCCTGCAGTAAGAGTTGTGCTGGAGGAGCTGAGGAGTAATCGTCTGCAGTAAGAGTTGTGCTGGAGGAAGAGAGACCTGTATATATAAGCAAAAAAGTCAGTGCTACTACCCATACATCACATAGAAAGCAGAGCTCCAGAGTGCTCGATCCACAATCGGTGGCTGAGTAGAGAAATGAGGAAAAGATGATTCGCACTACGGGCATTGCTCTTAAAATTTTTTGTATTTATTAACAAGCCACAGTGACCAAACGCAAATACGAAAGGTTATACCAGAGTGTATATAAGTTGTCCCAATTATTTGTTCTAAATTCACTGGGCATCCACTATCCAAGTTCAATTTTCTCAATAAAACATAAAAACAAGCACATGGACTGTTTCTAGAGTGTCTGAGAGGTGAACGCTGGGCTGGGCAGGGTGACAGGTGGGCCACAACACTCAGCAGCTTCTACAGGGGGGACCGCTACACTAGAAATCCTAGATAGTAGGTGAATGAAGCTGTGAATCACTGGCCTGCTGTCAGGGCTGGGCTCAGCCCTTCCTTCTCTGAGCTGGCCGCTCAGCTGTCGGCTAATTGCCAGCTCTCTTCTCTCTCCACAGTTACTCACCTGTTGATGATATCCTGCTCATCAGTCCTGCCTTCTTAAGCCATCCAGCCCAGATGATCTCTGCCTTCCCCTTGGTCACATCTCTAGAGATGCTCTCCTGTGTTCCTATTAAAGACTTGCTTGGCTGACATTCCTTCTGGCTCCAGATCCTGCTTGCTTTCTACTACGCTCATCTCTAGCTCCCTGACGTTTTGGCTTGTCTGACTATCTGTACCGATTCCTGAACTCTGCCTATGTTTTGACTACATTTACTCTGTTTAACTTTTTTTATTGTTATTAAACAAGTGTGATTTAACTGTACTTCTGTCTGATTCTTGGTTTCTGACATCTGCAAACCTCAGCCTCTTAATTATGTGTTCCCGGAAATTAAGCTAGCAGGTAAATAATATTGTGAATTATTGGCCTGCAAACCTCAGCCTCTTAATTATGTGTTCACAAAAATCTGGATTAGAAGGAGGGTGGAGCTGTGAATCACTGGCCTGCAAACCCCAGCCTCTTAATTAGGTGTTCTCCAAAATACAGGCTGGCAGGTGGGCAGAGCTGGGAATCATTGGCCTGCAAACCCCAGCCTCCAAAATTAGATGTTCCCAGAAATCAAGGTTATCAGGTGGGTAGAGTTGTGAATCACTGGCATGCATACCTCAGCCTTTTAATTGGGTGTTTCCAGAAATCTGGATTAGAGGGTGGGTGGAGCTGTGATCCACATGCTTGCAAAACCCCAGCCTCCTAATTAGGTGTTCCCAGAAATCATAGTTAACGGGTGGGTGGAGCTGTGAATCACTGGCCTGCAAACCTCTGCCTCTTAATGAGGTGTTCCCAGAAATCCAGGGCAGCAATGTGCACAGATGTTTTTCTGACAACTGAGCACACCTTTAAGTCTATTTCGATGGAGTCTCCCTTTCAGGTCGATTAACCAAATACTAAATATAAAATAAGAGAACTCTCCCATGACACAACAACAGGGAAAAATAAACATGTTGCTAATAAAACCTTTAATGTGGGAGTTTCTCTGATTAATCCATACAAAACAAGATCAGAAAAATGACGAGGGTCTAATTTGAAGTGTCTCCCCGAATGGCTCCGAACTGTGACACCAGAAAAGCTGTTCCTGTTAATTTTCACAGCAGAGCTGTCAGCAGCTCTGAGAATAGCTCTCCTCCATAGCCAACACTTCCCTTCCACACATCAACTGTTCAATTAACACAAGGAGGGAAGAAAGCCGACTGCAGCCCTCCATCACAGCTTTGATGTTTCTCCACAATTTATGAAAGTGTACACAAATCTAATTACAAGCCCCAGTGCTTCCCATTTACATGGATCTACTCCAGTTCAAAGCTGTTTATATCAAAATAATTGTGAAAGAAAGAAAGAAAAGAAAGAAAGAAAGGAGATGTAGAAAGAAAGAAAGGAAGGGAAGAGACGAAGGAAGGAAGGAAGGAAAGAGAAGTAGAAAGGAATGAAGGGAAGAGATGTAGAAAGGAAGGAAGGAAAGAGAAGTAGGAAGGAAGGAAGGAAGGAAGGAAAGAGAAGTAGGAAGGAAGAAAGGAAAGAGAAGTAGAAAGGAAGAAAGGAAAGAGAAGTACAAATGAAGGAAAGAGAAGTAGAAAGGAAGGAAGGAAGGAAGGAAGGAAAGAGAAGTAGAAAGGAAGGAAGGAAGGAAGGAAGGAAGGAAAGAGAAGTAGGAAGGAAGAAAGGAAAGAGAAGTAGAAAGGAAGAAAGGAAAGAGAAGTACAAATGAAGGAAAGAGAAGTAGAAAGGAAGGAAAAATAAAAAGAAGGAAAAAAGAAGGAAGGGAGGGGAATGGAAAGGGAAAGGTAAGGTAAGGAAAGGAAAGTAGAGGAGAGGAAAGACAAAAGAATAAGAGAAGGAAGGACAGAAGGAAGGTAGAGTAATCCAGTGTGAAACTTTGCAGCAGCTTAATGTAATAATGAAAAGAAGGCAAGGAAGGAAAAGGAAAAAGGAAAGGAAGGAAAGGGAAAACAGGAAGGAAAAGGAAAAGAATAAGATATGGAAGTAAGTAAGGAAGGAAGGTCAAGTAATCCAGTGTGAAACCTTTCAGCAGCTTCTTTTAATAAAGAAAACTAGATAAGAAGAAAAGGGAAAAGGGAGGGAAAGGAAAAGAGAGGAAGGAAGGGAGGAAGTAAGGAAGGAAGAAAGGAAGAAAATAATAGAAGGCAGGAAGGAGAAGAAAGGAAGAAGGTAAAGTAAAAGAAAGTAACGAGGACATAACAGAAGGGAAATCAGGAAGAAGAAGTAGAAAGGAAGGAAGGAAAGAAAGAGAGGAAGGAAGAGAAATTAAGGAAAGGAAGGAAAAGGAAAAAAGAGGGAAGGGAGGGAAAGGGAAAGGAAAGGAATGGAAAGGAAAGGGAAGGGAAAAGAATAAGAGAAGGAAGGAAGGTACAATAATCCAGTGTGAAACTTTTCAGTGGCTTCATGTAAAAAAGAAAAGAAGGAGAGGAAGGAAAAGGAAAAAGGAAAGGAAGGAAAGGGAAAACAAGAAAGGGAAAGGGGAAGGAAATGTTAAAGGAAAAGAATAAGAGAGGGAAGTAAGGAGAAAAAAAGGAAAGAAGGAAGGTACAGTAATCCAGTGTGAAATTTTGCAGCAGCTTCCTTTAATAAAGCTAACTAGATAAGGAAGGAAAAGGAAAAAGGGAAGGGAGGGAAAGGAAAAGAAAGGAGGGAATAAAGAGAGGAAGTAAGGAAGAAAAGAAGGGAATGCAGGAAGGTGAAGAAAGGAAAACGTAAAGAAGGAAGGAAGAGAAACGAAGGAGAAAAAGAGGGGAGAGAAGGACAGGAAAGGAAAGGGAAAAAATAAGAGAGGGAAAGAAGGAGGTAGAAATCAAGGAAGTAAGGATGGTACAGTAATCCAATGTGAAACTTTGCAGCAGCTTCATGTAATAAAGAAAGGAAGGAAAAGAAAAAAAAGTGAAGGGAGAAAGAAAGGAAGGAAAAAACTAAGGAAGAAAGGGAAGGCAGGAAGGAGGAGAAATTAAGAAAAGAAGAAAGGAAGGAAGGAAGCAAGGAAGGAAGAAGCAATGAAGGAAGAGAAAAGAAGGAAAAAGAAATAAAAAGGGGAGGAAGGAAGGAAGAAAAAGAAAAGGAAAGGCAGGAAGGAAGGAAGGAAGGAAAGAGGGAACCAAGGAAGGTGCAGCAATCTAGTGTGGACCTTTGGTTCTGTGCAAGAGCTTCCTGTAATAAAGACCCTTTACTGCCGCTCTCTCTCCTTGTGCAGGGTGCCCGGTCTTGTCTCCACCCCCTTTTGTCATTTTATGTGGGCAGCCTGTACTGAGTGGTCCTGCTGGGCTCCTCCCTCAGCTCTGCTCTCTGTGCAATAATGAAGACACCACTACCTTTACAAGGTGGTACCTGCGTTTGGAGAACACAAAGTGGATTTATATCCTTTTGCGGCTACTGAGGAATGTATTTATATGAAAATATCTGTGCCCAGAGTTCAGCTTTAAGGATGAAGTTAGAGGCATTTCATTTGCTTCTTTGATAAGCAAACTCACGGCCGTCTCCTCAGTTAATAATCGTCTGCAGATATTTATATCTGAAATCTATGAAGATTAAACAAAATTATTTGCCAATGTTTTAATCACGCTCATCTCATGGATAATGTAATAAAAATGTTATAGGACGTATAGACAGGAAAATATAATAAAATATTATTTTCTTTTACCCCTAGAGACTCAGCAGACGAGATTACTGTCTTGGAACTTTAAATCCTCTCGCAACACGTATAATTAAAAAATGTCTGGAAAGGTCAAATTTCTCATCTCGAAGGCAAGTGTCATTCGAGAGAAAATGATTCTTCAGGTTGTTAAATGAAATGGGATTTAAAAAAAATGAGTTAGTGAATGAAAAGTGAGTGGTGTCAGTGGTGGAAAAGTTGATTGTGAGAGCCTAATATAGTCACTTCAAGGAACAGGACGCGGGTGGCCATGTGCTTGTAGCATGGTCAATTTTAGTTAAAAGGTATATCAAGGCTTTTTTTTTTTTGCATATATTTTTTGTAGTACTGTACATGTTTTAAATTCATAGAACATAAAATATATATTCTTTTTATTTGGTTTAATTAGATAAAGATAAATTACTGCATATTAATATCATAAATACCATTGGTATCATAATGGTATAAAAGGTGGTAAAAGGTGGTAAAGCAAAAACAATCGCTTTTAAAGGCTTATGTAACGGCAGCTTTTATGGCATACTGTAGATCTAAATGGCAGAGAGATCAGATTACCCAGACTGCAAGATGATCCCCCTTCTCCTTTCAAGCAGTGTTAGGCCAATAGACCATACTGACGACTTATATCATTAACCTTTAAAATGTCAGGGCTTCTACTGCTCATTGAGGTTCTGGCCTTTGTAAGCTGAATAACAAGGGGTGTAGGTCAGAGGCAGGGGAGGCAGGGTTTAAACTTGACTTAAATCAAAGTCATAGCCCTATACATTTTTTAGTTGAGATCAGCCTTTTCAACATAGAGGAACCCGTGAAATAACTTTCCCGGCTTTTAAGGAACCCCTGTTAAAAATGACTATATCTACAACTCATGATACATTAGTGCGATGGTCAATGGGAAGAATGCTCCTTACATTTTTGGTCATTGGGACAAATTACCCCCTTACAGATAGATAAAAAGAGCAATGGTGTTAGTGAGAACTTATCTGAGAGGCAATAATTGCTCATTGCTCAAGGAACCTCTAGCAGCCCCTGGAGGAACCCTGGTTGAGAAACACTGGCCTAGAGCCCAGATTGGCTTTACAGATGTAGCACCCATGGGGGGGGGGGGGGGCGGGATTAAGCACTACACAGTGTCCAAGTTGGGTCTAAGTCGCCTTTCATTGTTAAGCAGCTATCAAATGCCAGGGCCTCAATAGGCAGTAGAGGCCCTAAATATTTATTTTGCATGACAAAAGGTTTGGTTTAGTGCTTACAAGGGTGAGGCTTAAACATCCTATCCCAATCTCAGGCAGAAGTCAAGGATCTCTGATCAACCCTGGCATAGGTTCCACAGGGACTTAGGGATTGATAAGAATGCTAACAGGTACTTCCAGGCACCACAAGGTGCAACACTTAAATAGGGATGCTTAACATTAGGATGGGTCAACCCCAGATGATGTCTGCTTAAGACGAAACGCGTCGGGACTTCACTGCAGCCTGAGATTTTACTGAAAAAGCGCTTATGTTCTTTGTACACGTGAGTTTGATAATTTTTAATTAAATTATTTGAAACGAAAAACGGAGTTACACTATTGTGGTCCCTGCTCTCTTCCTTTATATCTATCCCACTACCTATGATGATCTATGTGGATGGAGACATACCGCAGAGAAAATAGCTACACTTGAAAGCCTTCCAGAAAAAGACAACACTCCAAAAATAGCCTATGTATACCTACAAGCACATATGATCCTCCAAATATAATTTTGAGTAGGATCCATTAAATCTGGTAAGCCCCCATTTTTTGTGGTGGAGGGTTCACGCGGTGATTGTGTGATTATCCTTTGGAGAAGGTGTAGGACTGTTTTTCACTTCATCGTGTCACACACAGTAACCTTGGAAAATCTGGAGAACTCTTCATCTGTTTTCATGCTGTTTTTCCACTTTTGTGGACACATTTTTTTCATATTTATTTACTTGGACATTCTAGCTTTACATATACAGTAATTGAGTGTTTATATATTTCTTTTTTATGTGTTTTGTGCACAGTCTAACACATGTATTGATTACATTGGTCACATTGTAATGTGGTAAAAACAAATAAGCGCTACACGTTTTTCACAAAAATTTATGGGTCAGGGCTTCACATGAATTTGGGCAAAATATAAGTCTGATCCTAGGATCCAAAAGAGCTCCACCAGGACACAGGGCTGGATCTGAGAACTAACAAAGGTTCTTCCATGCACCATAAGTTGCACTGTTGAAAGACATGGGGAGGAGCTTAGCACCATGAACAAGCAGAGAGTTATCTCAACAGAGAGTTATCTCAACTTGGCCATAAGCCAGAGTCCCTTGTTCAACCTGGCCCTGGGATCCAAGATAGTGCCACAGGGACACAGGAAAAGATCTGGGGAATGAACAAAGGCTTGTCCAGGAACCTCCAGGTACAGCGCCAGTAGGTGTTGGATATTTATCTCAACTTGTCCAAAAGCCAAAGCCCCATGTACCACCTGGGTGTAGGATCCAAGATAGTTGCACAGGGACAAAGGGATGGAACGGCGGGTTTACTAAGGTTTGTGCAATCACAACAAGATACAGATTTTCAACATCGTTGAAAAAAAAGAAGAAGGACTCGGCACCAATGGAAGGCAGAGATTTATCTTGATTTTCCAAGCCAAGGCCCCCATGTTCTGTCTGGTTTTAGGATCCAAAATAGCTCCACAGGGAGAAAAGCAAAAAGCCAAGGCCCCATGTACTGCCTGATTTTAGGAACCAAGGTAGCTCTACAGGGGCACAGGAATAGATCCATCTGAGGACTAACAAAAGTTCACCGACGTACTACAAAGTGCAAATTTTCAGCATTGTAGAAGGACAAGGGGAGAGGTTTAGCACCAGGAATAGGTGTATACGTATCTTATCTCTCCACAAGCCAAGGTCCTATGGCCCTAGGATCCAAGATAGTTCCACAAGGATACAGGAAGCGATCTTGGAACTAACAATGGCTTGTCCAGGAACCACAAGGTGCAGCACTTCAGCACGGTTGAAAGACAAAGAGATAGGCTTAGCACCAGTAAGAGAAGAAGATGTATCTCAAATTTTCCAAAAGCTAAAGCTCCATGTACCATCTGGGTTTAGGAACCAAGATAGTTCCACAGGGACAAAGGGATGGATCTGAAGGTCTACTAAGGTTCATCCAATCACCACAAGGTGTGGCTTTTCAGCACTGTTGATAGACAAGGAGAGGGACTCAGCACCAATAGGAAACAGAGATTTATCTCAATTTGGCCAAAAGCCAAGGCCCCATCTACCACCTGGTTTTGGAATCCAAGATGGCTCTACGGGATCAAATGCCAAAAGCCAGGGCCCATGTACTGCCTGGCTTTAGGATCCAAGGTAGTTCCAAGGGGACACAGAAATAGATCTGAGGACTAACAAAGGTTCGCCCAGGTACTACAAAGTGCAACTCTTTAGCACTGTTGAAAGACAAGGTTTAATACCAGGAGGAACTTATCTCAACTCTCCACATGCCAAGTTCTCATGGCCCTAGAATCCAAGATAGCTCCATAGGGACATAGGAATAGATCCCCTGACTAACATGGTTTCTTCCTGGCACTGCAAGGTGCAGCACCTCAGCATTGTTGAAAGACAGCGGGAGGGGCTTTATCTCACCTTTTGCAAAAGTCGAGCCCTATTTACAATGTGCCACCTGGGCCTACAATATAATATGGCTTAACAGGGATACAGAGAGTGTTTTTAAGATCAAGACAGGTACTTGCAGGCATCTCAAGATCCCTGTACTTCAATACTGTTGCTAGAATAGATAATTATTGCCAGGTCAGCTACATATTAACTTGTTTTCTTTCTTTCTTGATTTATTTCCTTCTTTCTTTCTCTCTTTCTGACTTGTCTTCACACCAGATTCATGGCACCTGTATGGTGACAGATGACGAATGCTCTCTCAGTAATTTCACACATGCATGGGCCGACACACGCCTGTTGCTACCACGGGCGG
This sequence comes from Lithobates pipiens, assembly GCF_037356315.1. NCBI lineage: Eukaryota > Metazoa > Chordata > Amphibia > Anura > Ranidae > Lithobates > Lithobates pipiens. Next base: position 265,863,760 of record NW_027507790.1, on the reverse strand, counting down.
TGAGAGGAGGGGAGCCGCGTGGCCGCCTGACAATCTGCAGACAGTTTTATTTGGAAGAATTCAGCGCGGCACCTGTACAAGTGACAGAACGTCCCCCTCCAGAACTGAACTCTAGGCTATATGGTGGATCATTAGCATTCTGTTCGATGCCCATCCCCCGGCTGCTTGATGCGCCGAGCGGCTGCTCGTGTCTTCGGGTCCGGAGCTGGGAAGGGGGAGCGGCGGATGAGCAGCTGCCAACCAGCTGGGCCAGTCACTTGCGTTGAACACTTGATAATGTCTTGTTTTCACAAAATATGTTCGGCTTTTGTTGTGAGCGGCCATGTGTGACTCGGAGGTGCTGCTAGATTCCAGGAGGCTCTTTCTAGTCCTGATTACTTTCTGTATTATTTAATGTGTTCGGGTTGCGCGCTGTGTCCTCTGCAATCACGGCGGTGCACGGTGGTTAATGGCCTTCTCTATACAGGGGAGAGATTTCAGCTTCAGCTTCGAACTTTCTAAAGGAAGAGGTCGCAATAAAAAAAAGTTGTTTTTGGCCATAAATAATAAACTCTAGAGTAGAAATATAGACTATGGAAAAACTCCAGGAGATAAAAACAGTGCAGACCTCATCCAGGAACCCCAGACAAAGCATTTCACAGAACAAATATTTAGTTTGCTAAAGCTCTGTGTATCATAAACAATTGGCAAATACTTCTTTCATTCTTTGTTCACTAATGTTCTCTAACAGACCTCTGAGGGCTTCACAGAACAGCTGTATTTATCCTGAGATTAAATTACACACAGGTGGACTCTATTTACTAATCAGGTGACTTTGAAGGCAATTGGTTCCACTGGAATTTAGTTAGGGGTATCAGAGAAAAGGGGGCTGAATACAAATGCACGCCACACTTTTCACATATTTATTTGTAAAACATTTGGAAAACCATTTATCATTTTCCTTCTACTTCACAATTATGTGCCACTTTGTGTTGGTCCATCACATAAAATCCCAATAAAAGAAATTTACGTTTTTGGTTGTAACATGACAAAATGTGGAAAAATTAAAGAGGTATGAATACTTTTTCAAGGCACTGTACATAGAAAGTCTTTTCTTCCAATGCATAATGCCCACCAAGAGTTCATAGAAAAGAACACATCTCAGTTGACATTGATATGTCCTCCCTGACTCCACCATCGGGCACAGACGCTAGATTAAGAGAGATCTAAAAATAACAATACGGCAAAGCAATGAAATGGACATAGCCTTTCGCTCATATCCCAGAGTCAAGATAAAATCCCAAGTTGGCACTAAAGCCAGGAGCCAGCGCTGTAAGATTAGACAGTCTTGCCTGACCATTTCAAAAAATTGAAAAAAAAAAACATCTGAAAATGGAAACAAGGAGCTGGGCTGTAAGTTAATTCCCAACTAAGATTATGTAACAAAATTTTTATTTTTTGCTGTCTGTGTTTACAGTTCAGTATATTAGGAAGACTCTCCTCTACCCCTTGTCTTGGTAAAAGGTTATATTGACCAAAAAGAGATGTGGATTATTTCCAAGGAGGCCAGAGAAGATACTTTTGCGTGTTTGTGTGCTTGTGTGCTTGTGTGCATGTGTGTGTGTGTGTGTCTCAAGCATGGAGCACAGATAAATGAGTTTCCCAAGCCTGGAGCAAAATAGTTGAGTAACTAAGCCAAGAGCTCAAGTGACAAGTGAGGGTCCCAAGCCTGGTGCTCAGATAGATCAGTGTCCTAAGCCTGGTGCTCAGATAGCCCAGTGTCCCAAGTCTGGAGCTTATATAGTTGCATGTCCCAAACCTGGAACTCAGTTGAGTGTCCCAAGCTTTGAGCTCAGATAGTTTACTTTCTCATGCCTCAAGCTTGGGTAGTTGTGTTCCATGCCTGAAGCTCAGTCAGTTGAGTGTCCCAAGCCTGGAGCTCAGATAGATCAGTGACCCAAGCCTGGTGCTCAGATAGCTGAGAGTCCAAAGTCTGGAGCTTCTATAGTTGCATGTCCTAAACCTGAAACTCTAATAGTTGAGTGTCCTAGGTCTGGAGCCCATATAGTTGCATGTCCCAAACCTGGAACTCAGTTGAGTGTCCCAAGCTTTGAGCTCAGATAGTTTACTTTCTCATGCCTCAAGCTTGGGTAGTTGTGTTCCATGCCTGAAGCTCAGTCAGTTGAGTGTCCCAAGCCTGGAGCTCAGATAGATCAGTGACCCAAGCCTGGTGCTCAGATAGCTGAGAGTCCAAAGTCTGGAGCTTCTATAGTTGCATGTCCTAAACCTGAAACTCTAATAGTTGAGTGTCCTAGGTCTGGAGCCCATATAGTTGCATGTCCCAAACCTGGAGATCAGATAGTTGAGTACCTCAAGCTTGGAACTCATATAGTTGCATGCCCCAAGACTGGAACTCAGATAGTTGAGTGTCCCAAGCCTGGAGCTCAAATAGTGGAGTGTCCCAAGCTTGCAGTTCAGATAAAGGAGTGTCCCAAGCCTGTAGCTCAGATAGCTTAGTGTTTCAAACTTGGAGCTCAGATAGTTTAATATGTGCCAAGCCTGAAGATCTGATAGTTGAGTTCCCAAACTTGAAGCTCAAATAGTTTAGATTTCACAAGCTTAGAACTCTGATAGTTGAATTTCTCAAGCCTGGAGCTCAGATAGCTTAATGTCCTAAGCCTGCAACTCAGATAGTTGATTGTCCCAAGTTTGAAACCCAGATAGTTTCATGCCTCAAGCTTGGATAGTTGTGTCTTCCATGCCTGGAGCTCAGACAGTTGAGTTGGGGACCACTTTGCAGAGGAACCTTGATGGGGTCTGATCGGGTCCAATAAAAATAAACAGAAGGGGACTCTGTTCTCTTCCATTTAGATGGAGCAGATCAGAAGTAGTAGGTGTAAACAGAGAGTGGAGTCCATTTACTCCTGGTCACCCCATACAGCAGAGCGGGCTATGTCGATATCCGTTCTACAGAAAGTGGACACGGATGTGTCATCCCCCTGCTCTGCACTGATCCGCAGGGGATCGGTGAGCTGATCCCCTTCTGATGGAACGGAATATGCCCCGTGTGAAAGGGGCCTAAGGTGTTACCTGCACATCTTTTAATTTGATGCACCTGCAATATATACTGAATGAAATGCTGGGGCTTTCACATTTTTGATCTACCTACTTGTTCCAGATCAATGACTTGAAAAGTATTCAAGATATCAGCTTGATGGCCAGCCAACTAGCATTTTTTTAAATAAAACACCAACCCTGGAAGCCTACATATTCTCTAAGTCAAAGATGCGGTGGAGGTTTGGACACAGTTTGTGATGCTGTTGGATGGCATATTACATTCTCTGCCGTTACAAGGAAAGAAGGTAAATGTGTTAATTGGTTGTATTTGGTGGTTTCAGCAGCTCCCTGGTGTAAAACAACATCTTGTTTTTCCATCTGAGTGGAGATCTTTCATTTGCATCACTCCATTTATAGCATGTGAAGCAGAAGGAATGGAGCATGGGCTGGCCATGTATATTTCAATGTAGTAATTACTGGAAGCTGTGCAGAACACTGAGATGGACAGTGTAGATAATACCAAACATAATCCATCATACATTAGGGTTACACTGCCAGCATGGTGTGCTGTGCTAATTGCATCAATTAGGAGCCGTTGTATGGAAGTCATTGACATAAGAAGGTGCAATATTCTGGAATTAATGTGCAGAAAATCTAAGATCTGAAATAGAATCAGGCGTATAGGTATGAGACACCAGGCAGGGAGGTGGCACAGGAAGTGCACATTTAATCCTCTGAGATCCAGTACTAGGGATGAGCTGAACACCCCCAGGTTCGGTTCGCACCAGAACCTTCAAACGGACCTAAAATTTGTATGAACTTTAGAACCCTATTAAAGTCTATGGGACTCAAACGTTCGAAATCAAAAGTGCTAATTTTAAAGACTAATATGCAATATATGCAACAGACAACACCAGCAATAAGGGGTATCTTCAGGTGTATACTGTGCTGGAGGCACACAACACCCACTTTAACTCCTGCAGATACCTGTATTAGAGAACACCAGCAATAAAGGGTAGATACAGGTTTATACTGTGCTATGCTGGAGGAACACAATACCCACTAACTCCTGCAGATGCCTGTTTTAGAGAACACCAGCAATAAAGGGTAGATACAGGTGTATACTGCGCTGGAGGCACACAACACCCACTAACTCCTGCAGATGACATAATTAGAGAAAAACAGCAATAAAGGGTAGATACAGGTGTATACTGTGCTAGAGGCACACAACACCCACTAACTCCTGCAGATGCCTTTATTATAGAACACCAGCAATAAAGGGTAGATACAGGTGTATACTGTGCTAGAGGCACACAACACCCACTAACTCCTGCAGATGCCTTTATTATAGAACACCAGCAATAAAGGGTAGATACAGGTGTATACTGCGCTGGAGGCACACACCACCCACTAACTCCTGCAGATGCCATAATTAGAGAAAAACAGCAATAAAGGGTAGATACAGGTGTATACTGTGCTGGAGGCACACAACACCACTTTAACTTTAAGATGCCTGAGAAAAGAACACACTGTTCCTGCCTATCTAGCTCTTTCCCTGCACGCCGGAACACACTACACAAGGTCGCCACACTGGCAGCCTTATATAGTGTGGGGTTGTGTAGTAAACCCCCTGAGCTATAATTGGCCACAGGCATCCTGCCTGTGGCCAATTATGGCTCTCCTCGCTGCCGGTGCTGTGATTGGCCAAGCATGCGTGGTCATAGTGCATGCTTGGCCAATCATGAGCCAGCAATGCACTGCAATGGTGTAGTGCATTGTGGGCCGTTCGTGCCACACGAATTTGGTGTGAACGGTCCACAAAGTTCTGAATTCGCCAAACAGAGGAACGGCCGATGTTCGAGTCGAACATGCGTTCGAGACGAACACCGAGCTCATCTCTATCCAGTACCAGGGTGAATAGAGATTGGAAATATTCAGCATTTCATTAAATTCTCACATTTTCAAATGTGTAGCACTAAGTTTCACGGATTCTTAAGATGCTCTGTTTGAGGCAACTTTATGGATATGGAGACCAGGTCCCAGTAAATTCTTAAAATAAAATATCCACGTAATAAAAGTACAGGAAAACTAAATATGTATTAAAATATTGGAAGTATTAGAATATGGCTAAGTGTCCTTATGGGGGCAATGGGAATTCTAGAAGCAGACTTGGTCACCCTGGAGGCAATGAGGTTTCTGGAGGAAGCTTTGGGCAACTACGGGAGATTAGGTCTTTTCAGGGGGCTGGGACTTTACAGGGGCACTGGGGAGACCTTAAGGCCCCTAGGGGGCATGGGGAACCCTTGTAGGTTGAGGGGGACTGTGTGTGTGTGTGTGTGTGGGAGGGCTGGGGGCTCTACAGTAAGATAGGGGTCACTGCAGTGTGATGGGAGGCCCTATAGAAGGTTAGTGGGCACCATGATCTCTCATTGGGTCTGGGGGCACTGTGGGGGATTAAGGAACACTGCGGACTAAACAACAACACATTAATACCTATCATTTAAGATAAGCCAATGTGCTTCACAAAAATGTTCAAAAAAAGACTTCAGTTCCTCGTTAGCATTCACCATGACCCATGACATCTGCTGGGTTAGGGTGCTGCCAGGTTGTCCTCTTTATGTGGAGGTGGAAACGGTACATCAGACCATGTCAAGCTTTCAAAATCCCAATCATGTCAGAGCTTTTCTTTTAAACTTCTTTCTGGTGAATAGAACAGGCAAAAGCCGCACATTAATGCCAGGCTGTGAGGTAAGGCTGCCTTTGTTCACCTTCAATGATAATATTCATTCAAGAGCCCATTCAGCCTGTTCCAAGGCTGTGGCTGTCTGCAGGATAAAGCCTCAGTCTTTTCATGTATTCAGGGAAAAGCCCTCAGGCTGAATTACACAGGAAGTGAGCGATACATTTAAATAAAGCCGCATTACTACAACCAACCCGGTATATTAATAACGGTTTTTATTAACTAATAGGCGGGTGTAGCCATGACTCTATATTCTGAAGATTAAAAGGAGATTGAAAAAAAAAGGAATAATGAAAAGAAGAGAGTATCTTGAAACATACATTTTCTGTACTCAAATAAATGTGAAAAAAAATCACAAAATACAATTAAAACATGTTTCCTCTCTTTCTATGTCTCTCCCTCCTTTACCCCTCTCTCTCTCTCTCTCTCTCTCTCTCTCTCTCTCTCTATCTATCTATATATATCTATATATATATATATATATATATCTATATATATATATATATATATATATATATATATATATATATATATATATATATATATATATATATATATATATATATATATATATATATATATACACAAATAAATATATATGCATACATACAACCCTGAGGACTAAGGAGATACTGTAAATGCAGGGTGTCAATGACCCACCTCCTGGAACAGTGTATTCACAGTGTAATGATGCAGAAAGCAATGTTCTAGTCTTCAAATGTGCATTATAAATATCATGGCTGACTCTTTATATCATCAAACAAATTTAAAACCCAGCTATGAGTTATTTTATTAAGATGCCCCAAGTTTAAAAAACTAAAAATAAAAATACAGCTCTTTCTGCAATTCTCATCTTCTCTCTAGCACTGTCCTCTGCAGTACCCCGTCTCAGCCACAAGATGGCCCCATTCTTCTTGGTTTAACTGACTGAGAAGATGCTGTGCAGGGAGTCGTGGACCTACTTCCTGAGGGGCCAGTGCAGGGAGTCATGGATCCACCTCCTGAGGGGCTTGTGAGTGCAGGGAGTCATGGATCCACCTCCTGAAGGGCCTGTGAGTGCGGGGAGTCATGGACCCACCTCCTGAGGGGCCTGTGAGCTGGGAGTCATTGACCCACCTCCTGAGGTGCCTGTGAGTGCAGGGAATCATGGATCCACCTCCTGAGGGGCCTGTGAGCTGGGAGTCATGGACCTGTGAGTGCACGAGGTGGTGAGGGGCCTGTGAGTGCAGAAAGTCATGGACCCACCTCCTGAGGGGCCTGTGGGTGCAGAAAGTCATGGACCCACCTCCTGAGGGGCCTGTGGGTGCAGGGAGTCATGGACCCACCTCCTGAGGGGCCTGTGGGTGCAGGGAATCATGGATCCACCTCCTGAGGGGCCTGTGAGCTGGGAGTCATGGACCCGCCTCCTAAGGGGCCTGTGAGCTGGGAGTCATGGACCCGCCTCCTGAGGGGCCTGTGAGCTGGGAGTCATGGACCCACCTCCTGAGGTGCCTGTGATGTAGGGAGTCATGGACCCACCTCCAGAGGGGCCTGTGGGTGCAGGGAATCATGGACCCACCTTCTGAGGGGCCTGTGAGCTTGGAGTCATGGACCCACCTCCGGAGGGGCCTGTGAGTGCAGGGAGTCATATACCCACCTCCGGAGGGGCCTGTGAGTGCAGGGAGTCATATACCCACCTCCAGAGGGGCCTGTAAGTGCAGGGAGTCATGGACATACCTCCTGAGGGGCCTGTGAGTGCAGGGAGTCATGGACATACCTCCTGAGGGGCCTGTGAGTGCAGGGAGTCATGGACATACCTCCTGAGGGGCCTGTGAGTACAGGGAGTCATGGTCATACCTCCTGAGGGGCATGATCACGGCACCCTGTATTCACAGTGTAATGATGCAGAAAGTGAAACCAATGTCATAATGTTTGCATTATAACAAACAAGACTGGTTCTCTTTAAGCCTGGGTTCACATGTGATGTCTGTGCGGTGCGATTTGAGCCATACATTTTCTATGGCTCAAATCGCATTGCATCCATACCAAAATGGTGCGGGACCCTTTTTTTTCCATATCTAAATTGCAGTAAATTATGGTAATCGCTCTGTGTTTTGCAATCTGTTTCAGGGTATCAATAATCTAACATTGACACCCGCAGCAGATCGCATGGACGTCGTGCGATTGCTATGCAGTGTGATGCAAGGAAGAACAGAGGATCTTTTGTGTTTCTCACATGCCATCAGTATGAACCAGGGCTAAATAATTAAAGAAATGTAAAACCAAACTATAGGTTATTTTATTAGGATGCACCAGGTTTTGAAAAAAAAAAAAAAAAGTACTGCTCCTGCTGCAATACTCATCTCTCTCTGGCACTGTCCTTGCAGTGCCCCTTCTCCACCACAAGGTGTCCTCAGTCTTCTAGGTAGAATGATGCCCATCATCATTTAACCCTAGGAACTCATGAGATCCTGTGATCGCAGGGCATAATGGACCTGCCCCTGGGAGGCATGACCATGGCACCCTGCATTCACAGTGTAATGATGCAGAAAGTGACGCTGATGTCATCATGTGCACAAGATGACCTAATTCTTCTGGGTTTAATGGACTGAGAAGATGCTGTGAGTGCAGGGGGGTCATAAGCCTGCTTCCTGAGGGGCATGACCACAGCAACCTGTATTCACAGGGTAATGATGCAGAAAGTGACACTGATGTCATCACGGCCATATTATAACAATATGACTGGTTCACTTAAAATCATCAAATACATTTAAAACCCAGCTCTGTTTTATTTTTTATTTTTAAATGCCACAGATTTGGGGAAAAAGTGCAAATTTTGCTGCAATATTAATCTTTTCTCCAGCACTGTCCCATGCAGTACCCCTTCTCTGTCACAAGGAGTCTTCTGGGTTCAGTGACGCTCAGCATCATTCAACCCTGACTGAGGGGATCCTGTGAGTGCAGGGCGTCATGGACCCGCCCCCTGTGGAGTATTGCCATGGCACCTTTCACTTACATTGTAACAATGCAGAAAATGATGCTGATTTCATCATGTCTGCATAGTTGAGGACCACCCATCACCGGAATAGGATCCAAAGAGGACCCAGCACATGACTCCATGACATGAATCCTAATAATTAAATTAAAAAGGGAAGCGTTTACTAAGGTGGAAGCCAGGTCACTGGGGTAAGGGTCAGTTTCCAGAGTTGGGCTTAAAGTGGTTCTAAAGGATGAAGTTGCATTCTATGCATGAAGGTAAAAAATATCAGTATGCAGCTCACCCAATACTTACCTGATTCTGATTGCGATCCAGCAATGTGCACAAGAGTGGCTGTTCTCCCTGGTTTCTGTTTTCTCATTGGCTGAGAGCAATCACAGTCAGCGAGGAGGGAGCTGGGGTGGGTCTGAGCCCTATTCTGTGTGTCTTCGACACATGGACATGGAGCAGGGCTCGGGAGCGACCAGGCACGAGCGTTCCCTCTTGGAGGAGAGGAGGTGCCAGTAGTACCACCGGGGAACCCAAGAACCATTGCACAGAGCAGGTAAGTATAGGATGTCTGCTATTTTTTTTATTTTTTATTTAACCTTTCATATCACTTTAAAGCTCTGTTCACTTAAGGAGATTTGAAATTGTGGGTTGAATCGCTGCAATTCTCCCTGCGATTCCCTGTGATTCCAAATTGAGGCAGAACGCACAATGCATGTTGAGCACATTAAGCATAATGGCACCAGAAAATGCTGTGCGATTCTGCCATGATTGTAATGCGAAAGAATCGTGTGGCAGTCGTGGCAAAATGTGTGATTAAAAATGACGCTAAGGTTGTCAGGAGCAGGAGTTCCTTTTGGGTGACAAACACGCATAGGGCAGTCCATTGAAGTGAATGGGATGCCCTATGCATGACATGCTTTAAAAATCACAAGCAAGAACACGAGATCATGAGGTCTGAATGGGGCCTTAAGTTGTTTAAATAGTTGTAGCTATTAAAATGGACCCTTTATACAAATAATCTCCAAATTGAGGCCTGGGGGCTGGATGTGGTCCTTTGCCTGCCTTTATCTGGCCCTTGGGGCACTATTCTTGCCACTGCCACCAACAATGGGGCATATTTCTTGTCACTGATACCAACAATAGGGTACTGTTCCTACCACTGATACCAATGATGGGGCACAATTTCTCCCACTGACACCAATGATTGAGCACTATTCCTCCCACTGATACCAAGGATGGGGCACTATTCCTCCCACTGATACCAATGATGGGGGGCTATTTTACTGACACCAGTGATGGGCACTATTCCTTCCACTGACACCAATGATGGGGTACTATTCCTTCCACTGACACCAATGATGGGGTACTATTCCTTCCACTGACACCAATGATGGGCACTTTTCCTCCCATTGATACCAATGATGGGCACTATTCCTCCCACTGATACCAACGATTGGCACTATTCCTTCCACTGACACCAATGATGGGGCACTATTCCTCCCAATGATACCAATGATGGGACATTATTCCTCCCACTGATATCAATGATGAGCAACTAGTTCTCCCACTGACACCAATGAACAAATGATGGGCACTATTCCTCCCACTGACACCAATGATGGGCACTATTCCTTCCACTGACACCAATGATGGGGCACTTTTCCTTCCACTGACACCAATGATGGGCACTATTCCTCCCACTGACACCAATGATGGGCACTATTACTTCCACTGACACCAATGATGGGCACTATTCCTCCCATTGATACCAATGATGGGCACTAGTCCCCCCACTGATACCAATGATTGGCACTATTCCTTCCACTGACACCAATGATGGGGCACTATTCCTCCCAATGATAACAATGATAGGCCACTATTCCTCCCATTGATACCAATGATGGGCCACTATTCCTCCCATTGATGGGGCACTATTCCTCAGACTGGCATCGATGGGCACTATTCTTTCCACTGAAACCAATGATGGGGCACTATTCCTTCCACTGAAACCAATGATGGGGCACTATTTCTTCTACTAAAACCAATGATGGGGCACTATTCCTCAGACTGGCATCGATGGGCACTATTCCTTCCACTGACACCAATGATGGGGCACTATTCCTCTCACTGATACCAATGATCAGGCACTATTCCCCCCCCCCCCCCCACTGACACCAACAGCAGGCACTATTCTTCACCCCGACACCAATGAACGGGGCACTATTCTTTCCCCTGAATACCAGCAATGGGGCAATATTCCACCCGCTAATACCAATGATGAGGCATTTTTTTACTCCCATTGACCCCATGGCATTTTCTACTCACACTGGCCACAGTCCAGCCCCATTAATGTCTGAAGGAAAGTAGACTGGCCCTCTGTTTAGAAAGTTTGGAGACTCCTGCTTTATACCATCCATTCAACAATAAACAAGCAACTGATCTTAAATTTGATTCCTCAAGCAATCTTTTTTTCCAAGAAAACCAGAAAATACCAAATATGGTGTGCTTATGGGGCAGAATTGTCCCTTTTTTTTTTTTTTTTTTTACGAAAACGATTATCCAGTGCAATCGACATCTGGAAGATACAATTTTTTTTTTCTTAAAACAAATGTGATATTGAACAATTGGTAATTTTCATGTATGGCAAGCATTAATACAACCAAAGTGACTTCAACATGACTCCATAGAGGTCCTCCCAACACCTCCACGTAACTATTTAGCAATCAAAGTCTCTGGCTCGCTCGGTGGCATGAGTCTTTGTGCAGCAAATTAAATCAGAGTGCTGCAGGGACTGGCGTTGTCATAAAAAGGTGGATGAAAAAGCTCTCATTAAAGAAAGCTTTGTATTAGAGACTAGGAGGAAACATATGTTGTGTAAAGAAGATAGCACAGAGCAGTCATAATCTTGACAGCCTCGGAGATATAGGAGCTTGCTGTGGAGACAAGGAAACCGGAGACCTGACAGGAATACTGATGCCCTAAAATGATATTACCTAGAGGTACGCTCCGAAGTTTCCAATAAAGGAAAACTCGTACGGAATCCGGTCTGCTCACCAGCACCACGGCGTAAGTCGGAGCATTGGTCAGCCAAGGAGTTAAAATAAAGAAGCGTCTTTGGAGAGATAGATCTGATAAGATGTTCCGACATGCACAAATGTTTACTGAAGCGGCGCGGTCCCTCTAGCCGTCCTGCACCTTGGAAATAATGCCTGAATGCCAGTTGCCATGACAACACACCACGCCACCAGAAGTATATCTAGAAACAGCGGGGATTAGCCGCACAGGAAGCAGTGAGGTGCCAAGCAAACCACATACTCGCTTTATTAAAATAATATAGCACAACATCACACAAAAAAAAACAACCCTCTTCCAGCGAGTGAGATGTTATTTTTCATGCCAAACACACAACTGAACAAACCAACGATGCCGGCTAGACTTGGGTGGGTTTAGGACATTACGTTCCCTTGTTTTGGGAAGCTTAAAAGATCTCTGGAGATGTGGAAGATGAGAAAGGATGTAGGCAGAATATAAAATGAAACCAGTTGCTTCTTATGCCCCGTACGCACGGTCGGATTTTCCCACAACACATGTCGGATGTGAGCTTGTTGGCTGAAAGCCCGACCGTGTGTACACTCCATCGAACATTTGTCGTAGGACTTTCCATCAACAAATGCTGGCTAGCAGGTTCTCAAATTTTCCGCTAAAAAAAACGTTGTTGTCGGAATTTCAGATCGTGTGTACACAAGACCGACGCACAAACGTTTGTGCATGCTCGGAATCAAGCAGAAGGAGCTGCACTGGCTATTGAACTTCTTTTTTCTCGGCTCGTCATACGTCTTGCACGTCGCCATGTTCCCACATTCGTAATTGTTGGCCAACATTTGTGTGACTGTGTGTATGCAAGACAAGTTTGAGCCAACAACCTTCGAACAAAATTACATGGTTTTGCTGTCGGAAAGTCTGATCGTGTGTACGGGGCATTACTGTTCTAATGAGGTCTTTTTATGAGAAAGCTATGTACCATTTACAGTGCCTTGCGAAAGTATTCGGCCCCCTTGAACTTTTCAACCTTTTGCCACATTTCAGGCTTCAAACATAAAGATATAAAATTTAAATTTTTTGTGAAGAATCACCAACAAGTGGGACACAATTGTGAAGTGGAACGATATCTATTGGATTTTTGAAACTTTTTTATCTAATAAAAAAATGAAAAGTGGGGCGTGCAAAATTATTCGGCCCCCTTGCGTTAATACTTTGTAGAGCCACCTTTTGCTGCGATTACAGCTGCAAGTCGCTTGGGGTATGTCTCTATCAGTTTTGCACATCGAGAGACTGAAATTCTTGCCCATTCTTCCTTGCAAAACAGCTCAAGCTCAGTGAGGTTGGATGGAGAGCATTTGTGAACAGCAGTTTTCAGCTCTTTCCACAGATTCTCGATTGGATTCAGGTCTGGACTTTGACTTGGCCATTCTAACACCTGGATACGTTGGGACTCAAAGAGTTGAGGGTCAAATAGTCATATATGGGTCTCTTGTTTTTTTGGAAAGCTGTTCACACACTCCTCAGATGTATTTCATGGTGCTCGCACCCACCATAGACTCTCATAACACAGCTTACTATGAAGAAGTGAGGTTGTTTTGCACCAAAAGTCCAACATCTTCATGGCTCGTGATTGGGCATCTTATATGGGCAGCTCTACTTTGGAACAGCCATGAATGAAGTGCGTGTGATATCTTTTTATAGTTGTATCTGACTCTACTCTCTGGGCAACATGTCTCAAACCCTTGAGAGCTTTTTCCCATTAAAATGTCCTTGCCAAGTTTTATTTATTCATTTATTTTACAAAATTGGCCTCCACGTCTTTACTCAAGCCCTCTCCATGTACCCGACTCCACCCCATAACACTTTGGACACAAATACCAAGGCCAATTTAGTTCAGTTTAGGGGACAATTAACCTACTAGCATGTCTTTAGAGTGTGGGAGGAAACCAAAGTACCCAAAAGGAAATCTACTCAAGCATGGGGGGAGCATGCAAACATCATGCAGATAGTGTCCTGATTGAGATTTATGCTAAGTGAAGCTGCTGTGCTGCCCAGTGAAAGTGTAGCACGGCCTTTTTTCTATGTCAATAGCAGACCTATAAATATATATAAAAACAAGGTGGTAGACATATGTGGTTCATTTCATTCTGAATTGAAATTCTGACAATTTTTTTTTGTTATTCAGAATTTCAGATGTATCTGAATCTCCGAATTACAATAGTAACGAATTTAAACTAATCCAAAATAACGAAACAACATTTCTTACAAAATTCGAATTTGAATAGTTTTCAAAATCGAATTTGAATAGGTTTCAAATCAAATTTGATTAGGTTTCAAATTGAATTTGAAAAAGTTTTCAAATCGGATTTGAATAGTTTTCTAATTTGAATCCTTTTAGAATCAAATTCGAATTTCCAAAGAATAATAAAATAGAATAGAAAATAAAGGAATAGAATAGAAAATTATTAAAATAGAAAAAAAAAAGAACAGAATAAAATAGAATAGAAAATAATAGAATAGAATAGAATAAAAAATAGAACAGAATAAAATAGAAAGAATATAACCATCTTCTGAAATTCGAAATTCAAATTGAATAAATTTGAATCCAAATACAATAGAAAAGAATAGAAAAGAAAACAATAGAATATAAAAAATAAATAATAGAATACAAAAAATAGAAAGAATATAACCATTTTCTTAAATTCGAAATTCAAATAGAATACATTTGAATCCAAATACAATAGAAAAGAATAGAAAAGAAAACAATAGAATATAAAAAAAATAATAGAATACAAAAAATAGAAAGAATATAACCATTTTCTTAAATTCGAAATTCAAATAGAATAAATTTGAATCCAAATACAATAGAAAAGAATAGAAAAGAAAACAATAGAATATAAAAAAAAATGAATAGAATACAAAAAATAGAAAGAATATAGCCTTCCGAAATTTGAATTTCAAATAGAATAAATTCAGATTTGAATAGAATAGAAAAGATTCTAAAATAAAAGAAAGGAATAGAACAGAACATGAAAGAACAGACGAAAACAATAGAATAGAACCAAAAGAATATAACCATCTTCCAAAATTGAAATTTCGAATAGAATAAATTTGATTTTGAATGGAATTCGAAGTCGAAGGCAATACGAATTCAAATTGAATTAGATTTTTGTGAATTTGGAAAATTGTAATCAATTCAAATAAATGAAAGGAATTCCGAAAACGAATTAAATGAATTAAACAAATGTAACTAAACAAATTTATGTAAACAACTAAACAAAACAAAACGAAACACATTTTTTTTTGTTCTGCACATGTCTACTAGGTAGGAGGAGGAAATGGTTTCATAAATGTAAAAAGTTACTAAGACCTGCCCTCATCTACTGTCCAGCCACAAGGATTGTCAGCCATCAAGTATCTACCAGTACAGGTTATTAACAACAGATGGTTGTGCAGTACAGAGCAGTACCAGCCTAATGAACACTATACTACTTACAGCTCCATGGGAAGTAGCAAAATGTGAAGCTGTAACAGTTTAATGGACAGCAGAACAATAGAGACTAGATAGAGCACCCGGGTGCAGCAGCATAGTGTGAGCCAATCACAGCGTGATGTAAAGCAGCACAGTGCAGGCCAGTTACAGCACAATGGACAACAGCACACAACCAGTCAATTACAGCAGCACAGAACAGACCAGTTACCAAACATTGGAAAGCAGCGTAATGCAGGACAGTTATAGATCTATGGAGAGCCGCACAAAGCAGGCCAATTAGGGCACCATAGACAACAGCATATAACTAACCAATTACTGCACCATAGATAGCGGCACAAAACAGACCAACTGCACCACAAACAGCAGTACAGTGAAGGCCAATTACAGAAACACGGACAACAGCAATGTGCAGGCCAGTTACAGAAACATAGGTGGCATCACATAACATACCAGTAACTGACAACGGACAGCAAAACCAGGGGCATGGTTATACATCATGGACAGCAGCATAGTTGCAGGATCCTGGAGGGAAGTACAATACAGCAGAGTTACAGCACCATGGACAGCAGCACAATGTAGGCCAGTTACAGCGCCATGGACAACAATGCAACACATATCAGTTACAGCACCACGGACAGCGGCAAGATGTGGGTGCAGACCAATTACAGCAACATGGATAGGAATACAGCACAGGGAAGTTATAGCACCATGGGCATCAATGCAGCACCATGGTAATCTACAAAATCTACAGACCAGTTATTGCACGATGGACAGCAGCATTGAACGATGCTGACCAGTTACAGCACCATGGACAGCAGCTATGCACAATGCTGACCAGTTACAGCACCATGGACAGCAGCGATGCACACTGCTGACCAGTTACAGCACCATGGACAGCAGCCTAATGCTGCCCATATACAGCACCATGGACAGCAGCACAATGCTGACCATATACAGCCCCATGGAGAGCAGCACACCGCTGATCAGTTCCAGCACCATGGACAGCAGCCCAATGCTGACCAGTTACTGCCTTTTTCAACCAGGGTTCCCAGGCACCCTGAGGTGTCTTGGGGTTTCTTCAGGGGTGCCATGGCAAAATGCCTAAAAATTGCCCAAAAACCGTATACAGGGCAGCGGGTAGATGGAGCCTGCCTTTAGGTTACATAAAGCCACAGGTGTTCATTGTGCAGCATTACGACCTTCTGGCTGCTGACCTCCTAACAACTAATGACATCATCAATTGATAAGGAACATGTCAGTCACCTGCATAGCATCCTTGTTTGACCCTCCCCTGCCTTTCTCCATCAGCTTTGGGGTCACATTAGCTGAGTGATGGAGAAAAACTGAGGAAGAAGAGAAACATTGGAATACTAGTCAGTACCAGTTTGCACCTCTAACATTGGGTCTCCTACGTGTGTAGATGTTGCTGCATTATGAATTATTAGAATAGTTTTTACATTATAGGATGGGGTGCCTCAAGACTGTCCATAATTTTAAAGGGTGCCTCAAGGCTGCACAAAATTTTGGAGGGTGCCCTCAAAATTGTCCATAATTTTGAAGGATGCCTCACAATTGTCCATAACTTTGGAGGGTGCCTTGAGATTGTCTATAATTTAGGAGGGTGCCTCGAGACTGCTCGCAGTTTTAAAGGGTGCCTTGAGGCTACATTATAGGATGGGGTGTCTCAAGACTGTCCATAATTTTAAAAGGTGCCTTGAGGCTGCCCATAATTTTGGAGGGTGCCTTGAAATTGTCCATAATTTTGGAGGGTGCCTCGTGACTTTCCATAATTTAGGAGGGTGCCTCGAGACTGCTCACAATTTTAAATGGTGCCTCAAGGCTACATTTAAGGATGGGGTGCCTCAAGGCTTTCCATAATTTTAAAGGGTGCATCGATTCTGCCCATAATTTTGTAGGGTGCCTTGAAATTGTCCATAATTTAGGAGGGTGCCTCGAGATTGTCTATAATTTTGGAGGGTGACTCAAGACATTCCATAATTTAGGAGGGTGCCTCGAGACTGCTCTCAATTTTAAATGGTGCCTCAAGGCTACATTTAAGGATGGGGTGCCTCATAATTGTCCATCATTTTGGAGGATGCCTCATAATTGTCCATAACTTTGGAGGATGCCTTGAGATTGTCTATCATTTTGGAGGGTGCCTCAAGATTGTTTATAATTTTGGAGGGTGCCTCGAGACTTTCCATAATTTAGGAGGGTGCCTCGAGACTGCTCACAATTTTAAATGGTGCCTCGAGGCTACATTTAAGGATGGGGTGCCTCAAGGCTTTCCATAATTTTAAAGGGTGCATCGATTCTGCCCATAATTTTGTAGGGTGCCTTGAAATTGTCCATAATTTAGGAGGGTGCCTCGAGATTGTCTATAATTTTGGAGGGTGCCTCAAGACTTTCCATAATTTAGGAGGGTGCCTCGAGACTGCTCACAATTTTAAATGGTGCCTCGAGGCTACATTTAAGGATGGGGTGCCTCAAGGCTTTCCATAATTTTAAAGGGTGCATCGATTCTGCCCATAATTTTGTAGGGTGCCTTGAAATTGTCCATAATTTAGGAGGGTGCCTCGAGATTGTCTATAATTTTGGAGGGTGCCTCAAGACTTTCCATAATTTAGGAGGGTGCCTCGAGACTGCTCACAATTTTAAATGGTGCCTCGAGGCTGCCCATTATTTTGGAGGGTGCCTCGAAATTGTCCATAATTTTGGAGGGTGCCTCGAGATTTTCTATAATTTTGGAGGGTGCCTCGAGATTGTCTATAATATTGGAGGGTGCCTCGAGATTGCCCATAATTTTGGAGGGTGCCTCAAGATTGTCCATAATTTTAAAGGGTCCCTTGAGTGAAAAAAAGGTTGCGAAACACTAGTTCCAGCACCATGGACATCTGCCAAGTGTAGGCCAGTTATAGCGCTATGGACAACATCACAATACAAAGAAATAATAAGATCATGGACAGAAAAACTGTGATATATTTATGGACAGCAGTGTTACCTAAAGGGTGTACTACTATTACACCTCTGGTATGTTCTGCATACCCTGCCAGTGTGGTTTTAGAGATCTGTCACAAGACTGCACTCTATAAAATAGTTCTGTAGCCCATAACAGAGGACATCTACAGTTAGTAGTGTAAATTTCCGCACCCATGTACAATACAAAGCAGCTACACCACCGTATGACACAAGAGAAAGCTATAAAACATTCCTTACAGCCTCAAAGTACAGAAATATTAAAAGCGCTATGAAAAACAACATACAACGTGCTGAAGTGGTCATAAAAAGGGGAAAGAAAAAAAAAAGATAAAATAAAACGTTACTACAGAAAAAAAAAAGAAGTTGCGAAAAAAATTATGGAGGAAAAAAAGAAAGAGATTAGTTCTTTCTAATCAACTCTGATAAAATGATTTCTTGAAGCCAACTAGCACTCATTAATTTAGCCAGACTAATCCGTCTAATTTGGGCATAGCTCAGCCAATTAGATATCACAACTAGATAATGTTGTGCCTCTGTGACTCTCTAAGCAGCAAATCATGACCACTATTTGTCATTTAGGCCACTTTGGATGAGGCCATGGTGAGAAAATGATTTTTGCAGAGGTTCAGTTGTAATATTTTGACTGAACTTGTGATAATTATTTTATGATGGAAGGAGGGGGGGGGGGGGGGGTAAAGCCTTCTATAAATATGAAAATAGATGTAGGGGAACTTTTGCAAACCATTCTAACCCAATGGCTCGTTAACACACTGGGAATAGTATTGGTAGAACATTGAACAAGTCCATCCACACCTCAGTGTGTGTGTTGAGTGCATGTAAACGCACATGGTTGATGTGCATTCGCATGCTGTGTTGTGTTGTTTTTAAACTGCACTGCAAAAAATTTTTTTAAAGCTTTTTTAAACTTTGCTAAGCTTTATTTGTAAAGCAAACTGACCGTTTTGAGTCTTGCGTTTACAAGCGGTGTTGTGATTATATGCATTACGTCGCATTGTGCCAAAAAGACATACGGTGTGTTCTACTTTTTTTTTTCAGTGCAGGGCAACTCACATAAGCACAACACACTGGTGTGAACTTCCTCTATTGAAATACATTGCTTTACAATGAGTGAGCACTGGCAAGGGTTGATGAAAGTGTCTTGGGTTTGTCCTTGACATCTAGCCACAATTTCAGCACAATGCAATTTCATCCTCCAGGGAACTTTTTCTTCCACTAACAACAGAAGACTTGCCCTTGGCTTCAGTGGGCAAATTTTAAAAGGCTAAGTGTACCTCAACCACCGCAATACCGGCATGTCTTCTTTTCCCCAAAAAAGATAGCAAAAAAAAATATAAAAATCACATTGAGGTGTCCACTTTCCTGAGAGAGGGGTCATTCCAGGAGTGTTTATAATGTTTTGGCTTTTTTACTTGTTTTATACTATGAATGAATGAATGAATAACTTTTATAGCGCTACATATGCAAATTGAATTGCCTCAAGGCGCTTTTGCCTAGAAAGAAAGGGAAACAATTTGGTTTTCAAAATGTTTCTTTATTAATTTTTTCCCTTATTTCTTTTTTTATTTTATTTTTCTGACGTTTTTAGGTTTTTTTCTTTCCCTTATTTGTTTTTTGTTTATTTATTTATTTATTTTAGTGTTGCAAAGACCCCAGTGGGTATTAAATATCACCAGGGTGCAGTGTTTCATTTGGGTGCATTACTTCACGGGTAATTGTTAGTCAAACTATCACAGTACTGAAAACTGGACCGGATAGGCAGATAGGGAGAGTGAACGCTGGTATTGAGCTGAATAAGGATAACCAAGAGCCATGAAAACATTTACTTGCAGATAACCCATGAAGTAAATCCACCTTTTACAAAGAGACTGAGACACTACGAATTATAACTCTGTAATTGGAAAATAAGAATAGAACTTATTGATGGGAAAGGTATTGACCTACTGTACTAACTGCCATTGCTTTGTCTCCTCCTGACTACCAACGAACACCAAATAACATAAATAACATAAATCTATAACAACCAAACCAATCAATGCTTATCAGGGTGACAGGGTAGACATCATCATCACAGTCTGTCTATATATATATATATATATATATATATATATATATATATATATCAATATCTATGTATGTATGTATGTATGTATGTATGTATCTATCTATCTATCTACCTATCTATCCATAGATAGATAGGTATATAGCTATATATATATATATATATATATATATATATATATATATATATATATATAGATATATATATATATAGATATATGTATCTATCTATCTATCTATCTATCTATCTATCTATCTATCTATCTATCTATCTATCTATCTATCTATCTATCTATCTATCTATCTATCCTGTATATATACACGCCATATTGCCAAAAGTATTGGGACGCCTGCCTTTACACACACATGAACTTTAATGGCATCCCAGTCTTAGTCTGTATGGTTCAATATTGAGCTGGCCCGCCCTTTGCAGCTATAACAGCTTCTGGGAAGGCCGTCCACAAGGTTTAGGAGTGTGTCTATAGGAATGTTTGACCATTCTGTTTGTGAGGTCAGGCATTTATGTTGGACGAGAAGGCCTGGCTCCCAGTCTCTGCTCTAATTCATCCCAAAGGTGTTCTATCGGGTTGAGGTCAGTCAATTTCCTCCACCCCAAACTCGCTCATCCATGTCTTTATGGACCTTGCTCTGGGCACTGGTTCAAATCATTTGGTGGAGGGGGGTTATGGTGTGGGGTTGGCTTGGCCCCTTAGTTCCAGTGAAGGGAACTCTTAAGGTATCAGCATACCAAGACATTTTGGACAGTGTCATGCTCTCAACTTTGGAGACGCCCCCTTCCTGTTCCCACATGACTGCGCACCAGTGCACAAAGCAAGATCCATAAAGACATGGATGAGCGAGTTTTGGGGAGGAGAAACTTGACTGGCCAGCACACAGTCCTGACCTTAACCCGATAAAACACCTTTGGAAGGAATTAGATCGGAGACTGCAAGCCAGGCCTTCTCATCCAACGTCAGTGCCTGACCTCACCAATGCGCTTCTGGAAGAATGGTTAAACATTCCCATAATCACACTTTTGGCAATATAGTGTATACAAATACACTTTCTACATATACTGTATTAAACCAACCAGCCAACAAATCTGTAACACAGTAACTGCTGGTTATAATAACACAATCAGCAAATACAAAGGTCCCAACTCCACCCAACCCAGTTTACTACTCACCGGCATCGTCTGACTCCCATGTAGGGCGTTAATGGCTGCCTGCGCTTCCGCATGCGATGAGTATTTGACAAACGCACATCCTGAAAATGAGAAACACAAGACCTGGTCACCATTGCATCACTTCCAAACTTAACAGTAATTGTACAAAGTTAAATATGCGACTTGACTACTCATGGCATCAACTGTTGCAAAAGATAAGAATTTTCTCAGCCTTCACTATGACAATCATACATGTATGCGGAATTAGCAGTATAAAATAACATTATATTTATATTATTATACATTGATATTGTTTATATTTATTTTATTTATACTATATCATTTATTTATAATTTATATTCATATTTATTTTATTTATGAAGCATAATAAATTTATTTTATTTATAATGTTACATAGTTACATAGTAGGTGAGGTTGAAAAAAGACACAAGTCCATCAAGTCCAACCTACGTGTGTGATTATAATACAATGTACTTTATTTATATTGTTTTATGTTAGAAATGTATATTATTATAAAAATTATTAGATGTTAAAATAATAATATACCACTCCTTTTTTTTAGAGAAAAAAAAAACAGTTTGAAGAGAATCAGGCCCCATTCAGACATTGCACTGAGGGAATGACTGTTCCTGTTTGCGTTTTTTCAAAGCACAATTTACACTTATGTCCACGTGTCATGCATAGGGCAGGCAATTCATTTCAATGGGCTGCCCTATGCATGTTTGTCGCCTAAAATACGCTCCTGCTCCTTTTTTATATATATAATATAATTAATGTGATCCATCTTAGGCCATTAACATTTAATCCTACTTATAAAATGGCCGCCGCCATGATGGAGACGAATCCCACAAGAAAAGGGTCATTTAACTTTATTTTAAGAAGTTCCCGATTTTCACCTTCTAAAAAAATGGCTGCCTTCATGGTGAGGACATATTCTTCAGCAAAATGGCCACCAACTCACTTTCTGTTTTTACATATAAATAGAGTGGTTTAAAGCGGGAGTCCGCTGGGACTCTGCGTTTTTTTTTTTTTTTTTAAAGCCAGCAGCTACAAATACTGCAGCTGCTGACTTTTAAAATAGTGACACTTACCTGTCCAGCGCGCCCGCGATGTCGGCACCCGAAGCCGATCTCTAGATCGTCTCTCGGGTGCTGCCGCCGCCATCTTGGGTATGGGAATCAGGAAATGGAGGCTTTCGGCTTCATTTCCCGGTTCCCTACTGCACATGCGCGAGTCGCGCTGCGCAATAAGGACGGTCCCCGCTGCCTCTGGGATCTGTGTGTTTCCCAGCAGGCAGCGGGGCACTTGCGGAAAGGGGCGGGCACTTGCGGAAAGGGGCGTAATCTACGCCCCTTTCCGCAGAGAGCTATCCCGGAAGTGGGTGCAGATACCTGTACTGTACAGGTATCTGCACCCCCCTCCCCCTGAAAGGTGCCAATTGTGGCGCCGGAGGGGGGGAGGGTTCCGATGAGCGGAAGGTCCACTTTAGGGTGGACCTCCGCTTTAACAACCAATCCGGTTCCCCTGATGAAGTCACGTGTTGTGACGTAACGCGTAGGGCATGGCCGGAAGTTCGAGAAACCAGAAGTGACACAAGGAGCGTGTTTGACATGCGGCTGCACACAGATAATCTTGTTTTTACTATTTTAATGTAAGAGGCCATTTGGTATCTTTAATAAATTGCACAATCTTTACATATTACACTATGGGAGACCTGTTTTCTTTCACTTCTTTCCCTAATGGTGAATGCTGACCACCCACCACGGAACCACAGGACTTGGAGGATAACCCAGCTCACAACAGAGAGAAAATTTGTCCATTAGACTGTGACCCATATCCATAACCATCAACATGGTTATCGATTGGGAATAGGGATGCCATACATTTGATGCCACCCCAGGATATTGATATGAGGCTTAGCTCTCTCCTTTTGGAGGTAAGAGCTCTGTGAGAATTATGTGGCTTTTCAGTCAAGAAGATCAACAATATTTTCAGTACATAGATGTTAATTTAGAAGACTGGTCACCGATATGGATACTCATGTTTATCGTCACTAATTTATCACTTTGATTTGGATACATGTCAATTTGGAGTCTATTAACTGTGTTTATTTTATATACACATTTTGGATTATTTCATTATATTATTTATGTGTTAGAAATTTGCGCAGATCACTACCATTATTATATAGGCTAAATATACAAATAAAATAATAATAAAAAATGTAAAAAAATTGTATCAATTAGTAAAATACATGACATCACAGCATAAGCCCTTGTACACACGGTAGGACATTCCGACGGAAAATGTCTGATCGGACCGTGTTTTCGGATAATCAGACTGTGTGTGGACTCCATCAGACTGTTTCCGTCGGAAAATACAACGGACAGAGCTGGGCTATAAAACTTTCCGACAACATGATCCGATCGGACTTTGTCCGATTGTGTGT
This sequence comes from Lithobates pipiens, assembly GCF_037356315.1. Taxonomy (NCBI): domain Eukaryota; kingdom Metazoa; phylum Chordata; class Amphibia; order Anura; family Ranidae; genus Lithobates; species Lithobates pipiens. The sequence continues at coordinate 265,839,788 of NW_027507790.1, read as the reverse complement.
AGAGAATTCCGATCAGACAAAGTGCCACGCATGCTCAGATCAAATTCCTAGACCAAAGCTATTGGCTACTAGCCTGAACGTAGTCCCGTCCTAATGAAATAATGTCACCATGTTACGTACGATTGGATTTTCCGACAACTTTGTCCGACCGTGTGTATGCAACACAAGTTTCGGACAAAATCCATCAGACAAAATCCGACGGATTTTGTTGTCGGAATGTCTGACCGTGTGTACAAGGGCTAAGGGTTGCAACATCTTTCCGGTAATTTTCTTTTGAAAACAGCCACAGACTGTGTAGAAAAGGCTGTCATCTGCCAACATGCTGCAGAGAAGGACCCAGAGAAGAACCCATAGTACAGAGGACACTCTGCAGAGGTCTGACACGCTCCCTGCTGAGTCCCACCTACAGTTCTGCAATGGGTAAAGATTACACTTCCGGCCGTTTTGGGGATCTATAGCTCAGGACTGGGTTGCGTCAGACCTGTTCAGAGAGACCACTGCTTCCACACAGAGAGCAAGAGTCCTGCTATGCAGCATGCTGGCAGGAGACTGGCTTTTCTTTGGAGGCTATGGCTGCTACATTGTGGGACATATTTATAATATGCAGGGGATGTGACATTCACCAAACATTCACTGCAAGTGAATCAATTACTGTAAAATACAGTATAACACATGCACTAGGAGGTTGCACCTGCAGTGAATTGGGTTGGCTATGATTTCCCATAGGAGAATCAGCAGGGTTTCCTGAGAATAGCTGTGGATGGGAGGCCCCAAGTCAAAGCATTGGCTGAAAACAGCCGCTACCAATTCATGGCCGTTCACATGTAATTGACCATACCTGCGGACAGTCTGTGTCCAGGGTTGATCATCCTCTGGTAATCATTGCATATCTGATGACATGCAAATAGCCTCAAATAGCTGTGGGTGCTGTCAGCCTCTGTGCTAATCTATGCTGTGCATGAAGATTGTGGCTAGTAAGAGGGGCCAGTAGGGGGCTGTACATAGCTTTCTGAAAACATCACATCACCCTGCCTCAGTGCTCCTCTCAATCAACAGCCCTCAGCCCTGGTGCAAACAGTGGGCTGACTCTTGGGAGGAGTTATACGAATATCAAAATTACTTGAATGGGTGTCAGTGGATGTGTGGGAGGGGCTAGAAAATGAGGCGGGCACTATCTGACTTGTGAGATACTCACAGTGTGCAGTAAAATCAGAGTAATCTATTCTAGTAGGGTGAGGACCCTGTAAAGATTAATGAGAGAGAGAGAGAAAGAAAAAGAGAGAGGGAGAGAGAGAGAGAGAAGAGGAAGAAAAGGAAGGAGAAGGATGCGAAGGAGAAGGAGGAGGAGACTGAGGAGAAGGAGGAAGAGGAGAAGGAGAAGAGGAAGAAGATGAAGGAGAAGGAGGAGAAGGAGGAGGGGAAATGGAAGAAGAGGGAGGAGAAGGAGGAGGAGGAGAAGGAGAAGGAGAAGAGGAAGAAGAGGCAGAAGATGAGGGAGAAGGAGGAGGAGATGAGAAAGAAGAGGAAGGAGAAGGAGACGGAGTAGAAGGAGAAGAAGAAGAGGAAGGAGCTGAAGGAGGAGAGGATAAGGAGAAGAGGAAGAAGATAAAGGAGGAGGAGAAGGAAAAGAGGAAGAAGAGGAAGGAAAAGGAGCAGAAGGAGAAGGAGAAGAGGAAGAAGAGGAAACAGGAGAAGGAGAAGGAGGAGGAGGAGAAGGAAAGGAGGAAGAAGAGGAAGGAGAAGGAGCAGGAAAAGGAGAAGGAGAATAGGAAGAAGAGGAAACAGGAGAAGGAGGAGGAGGAGAAGGAGGAGGAGAAGAGGAAGGAGAAGCAGAAGAAGGAGAAGGAGAAGACAGAAAGGAGGAAGGAGGAGGAGAAGAGGAAGGAGAAGGAGGGGAAGTAGAAGAAGGAAAAGTGGAACAAGGAGAAGGAGAAGCAGAGGGAGGAGAAGGAGAAGAATGAGGAAAAAGACAAGAGGAAGGAGAAGGAGAAGAGGGAGGAGAAGAAGAAGGAGAGGAATAGAAGGAGAAGGGGAAGGAGAAGGAGGATGAAGAGAAGGAGAAGGAGAAGAAGGAGAAGGGAAAGAAAAGGAAGAAGAGGAAGGAGTAGGAGAAGGAGAATGAGAAGGAGAAGGAGAAGAAAGATAAGGAGAAGAGGAAGGAGAAGGAGAAGGACAAGAGGAAGGAGGAGAAAGAGAAGAAGGAGAAGAGGATGGAGAAGGAGGGGAGGACAAGGATGAGCAGAATGAGAAGAAGGAGAAAGAATGAGAAGAAGGAGAAAGAATGAGAAGAAAAGTTATGTTGAAAAAAAGAAATGAAAAAAAGTTTCCATCTCTTTCTGCTCTTATATCTCACCTCTTCCTGAGCATCTGCAGATCCCGTTAGCTGCAGCCAAAACTGTTAATAATCTTTATGCACTCGTCTCCCCTCTCTTCGGTGCCTCATTTGCATGCAGCGATTTAGAGAACACGATATGGATATAGCAATTAAAACGTATCGATCGCCAGCCGCCGTGACCTTTCTAAGAATCAGTAAATATCTGTCGTGGAAACTACAGTCCAAGTAATTAAAATGATTAAGAAGAGGCCTGGAAATGTTTGTTTAGAGGAAGCACCAGTCAGCGGGATGAGGCCTTGCAGGGAGATCGATAAGCTACGCCAGGAAGTGCACCCCATTAAACAGCCACATATCATTATAGTACGAGCCGCAGATCTACCGCATAAATGTCAAAAATCTCTGTTTTATAGGTGCATTGCCACTTATTACAAAAAAAGTCCACCTTTACACACGAGACCATAAAATACATACATGGCTTCCATTATGTAATGTGTACAAAAATAAAAATGTCTAACCTTACCAGTGCCATTAAATAGCAGGCATCCTGAAAATGTGAAATAACGTTCGCTGTATTTTACTTAGTTCTTTGTGCAATATTTTTGAAATAATCAATGAATTGACTGCATTCAAAAATATCTCTACCCAAAAACGAACCTTCCTTGAAGCATTTCGCCACTTTTGGTTTGCTCACAATGATATGGGATAGGTCTTCCCCTATCCTTGTGTGCAAACCAGGAGTAGTGAAACGCTTCAAGGAAGGTTGTTTTTGGGCTTGCTCACAATGATATGGGATAGGTTTTCCCCTATCCTTGTGAGAAAGCCAAGAGTGGTGAAATGCGCCAAGGAAGGTTGGTATTTGGGCTTGCTCACAATGATATGGGATAGGTCTTCCCCTATCCTTTTTAGCAAGCAAGGAGTTGTAAAATGCATCAAGGAAGGTTGATTTTTGGGTTGGCTCACAATGATATGGGATAGGTCTTCCCCTATACTTGCGTGAAAGACAAGAGTGGTGAAACGCATCTAGGAATGTTGGTTTTTGGGCTAGCTCACAAGGATATGAGATAGGTCTTCCCCTATCCTTGTTAGCAAGCCAGGAGTAGTGAAATGCAACAAGGGAGGTTGGTTTTTGGGCTTACTCCCAGTAATATGGGAGAGGTCTTCCCCATCCTTGTGGGCAAGCCAGGAGTGATGAAACACATCAGGGAAGGTTGCTTTTTGGGCTTGCTCACAATGATATGGAATAGGTCTTGCCCTATCCTTGTGGGCAAATCAGGAGTGGTGAAACGCATCAAGGAAGTTTGGTTTTTGGGAGGAGACTTTACCGTATGCAGCCAATTCATTTTTTTAATAAAAATAAATATCGCAAGAGGAGCTAAGTAGAGTATGGCTGACATTCTTTCATCTTTTCAATGGAGAGTGGACTACAATGGCCAGCACCCAGGGTGTCCATGTACAAGAGAGTCCAGTCTTGAATGGAGCTATTATCTGAGCAGGAGTCTTGAGTCTTAATCAGGGCTCCACCAAAATATGGGGTGCTCCCTTAGCAAAATGCAGACCCAACCTCCCAAAAGTGACTCTTAGCACACCCTTCTTTTTTTCTCGCATTTTTGTTAAAGTGGTTGTAACCCTTGCCTATACCCATATGAACACAGGTATGTGAATCAAGAAAATGCTGCATGTCGGCCACTAGGTTGAGCTGAATATCATAGTTAAAGTTGTTGTAAACCCTTATATATACCCAATTAAATGTAGGTGCGTGAATCAGGAAAATACCATATTTTGGCTGCTAGGGGCAACTAGGTGGAGATGAAGATATGGTTAATGAGATGAAGTTAACCCTCGTACATAAGTTGTACCTGTTTATTTGCTGCCCTCTCTCCTTGACATCCATTGAAAGTGAAGAATTTACTCAGCATTTCTCAGCTGCAAAAACAGGGGGTGGGGATCTGAAGTCACACACTGCAGAGCATAAAGCAGGGAGCTGTAATATAAGACCTGAGTGGAGGGAATGGACAACTCTCCTCTACACAGTCTCATAGGGAAACATGCACAGCTGAGACTGTCAATCACATTCTGTAAGCTGAGCCATCTCCCAGGATTGCCTGGCGTCAGCATAGACTGTCAGAAGTGACTCATGCACATAGCAGAGGAATGCAACAGCAGAGATGAACCATACCAGGAGCTTTGGATTGAGGCAATTACACAATATAGAAGGATATGCTTTGTTTATTCTTGCATAGGCATTTGTCTTTTTGTTTGATGCATTTTATGCATCAACTGCATTTGAACCTACGTACATCAATGCGTGTCATGATGTATGTAAATTCAATACAGTTAATCAATGTACATTATTACGTGGGCTGACATTCAATACAAAGGGGTCTATTTATTAAATAAAAGTCTTAGCATTCGCACAGCCAAAACAAATTCTTCACACGCTGTGTCTAATATGTCTAGGCCATCTCCTTTAAGAACCTGGAAGACATCAGGCCCTACACAAGGAGTGTTCTCAACTTTGTTATGTCGACCAGGAGTATGGTGAGTGACAAGTCTATAACCTTCCATGTGTGCACACCAGCTGCAGAAACAGAGTTCTTTCTGGGCTGTGAACTGTGAATGGCTGGTATGTGTTGCCCTTAGTTCTGAAGCAGGCCACCTAGTGGAGTAAGTGGGTGACGCTCTCACAGTTGGCACTGCTTTCAGGCAGGGCCGGATTAAGAGCATCATGTGCTTGGTGCTGAGGATTTTGGTGGACCTTTTACTGGTCACCCTTCTGCTTTCCAGGAGCCTGTGTGCAGCCGCACAGGCATAACACTAGGGAAGCCTGGCATTTGATTTGCCAAGTTTCTGTAAGAGCCGTGCATTGGAGAGCACTCTGAGCTGAAAGAGTACAGCTGCACAGGCCTAACACTATGGAAGCCCCAGACTTCTGTAAGAGCCCTGCATTGGCGTGCCCCAGGCTTCTGTTAGGACTGCTCATGTAGTGCCCATTATCAATCCCACCACCCTACCCAGGCAGTGCATGTGGAATGCAGGGCCTGTCAGGGGAGAGCTCTTCCCGTTGGCCCATTGCTTTCCATGAGAAGTCTGTCCTTTTTGGGTGGCTTTGTTAAGGTAGGGGCCTGGAGCTGCAGCTCCAATAGCCCCTACATTAATCCAGCCCTGCTTTCAGGCTGTCTCTTCGTGTCATCATGTCCAATGTATGGTTATGGACCCAACTTTAAACTTGATGACGTCAGGACCTTAGGCTGGTGGAGCATGGGGAAGAAGATGATGAGTGGATAGAGTTCGGTGTGAGCTGTGGACTGTGAGTGGCCAGCATGTGTAGGCCAGGTTCTGAAGCAGGCCATCTAGTGGAGTAAATGTCCTCGGACCAATTCTGTTTCATTTATTCATTAATGATATAGAGCACGGATCTCCAAACTACAGCCCTCCAGCTGTTATGGAACTACTCATCCCATGAAGCATTGTGAAACTCTGACATTCAAAGACAAGACTAGGCATGATGAGGATTGTAGTTCCTGAACAACTGGAGGGCCATAATTTGGAGACCCCTTATATAGAGAATGGGATAAACAGCTCAATCTCAGTATTTGCAGACGATACAAAGTTAAAGTGGTAGTAAACCCAGTTTCAAAAAACACTTACATTCCCAGCATGCCGGAAATGCTAACTTTCACATTGGTTGTGCTCTCAACCAAACTTTCAAACCATCCAATGGCTGGTTTCATAACTGATCACATGTGCAGCATTATGGTAGTTGAAGAATCATTAGAGGCCAAGATGGCAGCTTCATTGACTGAAAACGATAGAAGGGTTTACTTCCACTTTAAGTAGGGCAAAAACTTCTGCGCAAGATGTGGAAACCTTACAAGTAGACCTCAATAAAATAACGGGGTGGGCAAATACACGGCAGATTAGGTTTAATGTTGAAAAATGTAAAGTAATGCATTTGGGTGCAGAAAATACAAATGCAAGTTACTCACTAGGGGGAGAACCTCTAGGGGAGTCTAAGATAGAAAAAGGCCTGGGGGTCCTAGTAGACGGCAGGCTTAGCAATGGCATGCAATGCCAAGCTGCTGCAAGCAAAGCCAACAGAATATTGGCATGCATAAAAAAGGGGATTCCAGAGATAAAACAATAATTCTCCCGCTCTACAAGACTCTGGTCCGGCCGCATCTTGAGTATGCCGTCCAGTTCTGGGCACCAGTTCTCAAGAAGAATATGCTGGAACTGGAGAGAGTCCAGAGGAGGGCAACAAAGCTAATAAAGGGACTGGAAGATCTGAGCTATGGGGAAAAGACTACTAGCATTGAACTTCTTCTCTCTGGAGAGGAGACGCTTGCGAGGGGATATGATAGCGATGTACAAATTCCGTACTTGTGACCCTTGCATTGGGAAAATACTCTTCAGTGGGAGGGAATTTAAAAAGACACGTGGCCATTCACTGAAATTGGAAGAGAAGCGGTTTAATCTTAAACTGCGTAGAGGGTTCTTTACTGTCAGAGCTGTAAGGATGGGGAATTCTCTTCCACAAGCAGTGGTATCAGCAGAGAGTGTCGATAGTTTCAAAAAAACAATTAGATGGGCACCTTAATGATCACAACATACAGGGATATAAGATGTACTACTGACATAAACACAAGCACATACACACACCACAGGTTGAACTGGATGGAGTGGTGTCTGTTTTCAACCTCACCAACTATGTAAAAAAAAATGGATGACGCTTTCACAGTTGGCCCTGCTTTCAGACTGTCTATCGGCATCATCATGTTCAGTGTAGGTCTATGGACTCATCTTTGATCTTGATGAGGTTAGAACCTTAGACCGCTGGAGCACGGGGAAGAAGGTTCTGAGGGAACTGGTCTAGCAGTGGGGAGAAGCAGAGGATCGAGCAAGTCGATCTTCTTTTCTGTTTTCCCTAGACCTAAACAGTTGACTAACCTTTACAATGCTGGGATAATATGGGATAATATTTAATGGCCTAGAGTTAGGCTTTAAAGAGGAAGTAAACCCTGATGAGTTTACTTCCTCTTTGATTCCCTGCAAAGGTAAAGCATAATGGACTACTATGCATCGCATAGTAGTCCATTATGTGTCACTTACCTGACACAGGAGCCAGCGAAGTCACCGCTGTCCCCTGTAGTTCCGAGCGTCCATCTTCTTGGTGGGTCTCCGTGGGTCTCGCTGCTCCGGCGCTGTGATTCGCCAGAGCAGTGATGACGTCACTCCCGCCCATGCGCACGGGAGCCAACACTCGCGCCATATCACCGCGATCTGCGGCTTACCCAGTGCGCCTGTGCGCCGCTGTCTACAGCACATGCGCCGTAGACAGCGGTGGATGTCTTCAGGTAAATATCTCCTAAACCGTGTAGGTTTAGGAGATATTTCTTGGACCTACAGGTAAGCCTTAATCTAGGCTTACCTGTAGGTCAAAGTGGTTTGTAAGGGTTTACAACCACTTTAATGGTGGACCCCACCTGTTACTGACAGATGGTGATTCCAGCTCCAGTGCCAGGGGAGCCCAAAGGTGCCTCTGTTTTTGGGAGCAGCTATAACATGTAGCAGAGTTTACTTTTAATCCAGAAAGCCCATTTTCAAACACAAAGCAACAATATATCCAGGCCAATTTTACCGTATATTAAAAATATCCCATTGCCATTGTGTATAAAACAACTCTCCGCTGTTTCCTGCAGCTCACAAGCGATTAATTGTTGTATAAATAAAAGTTTTTTGTAGTCAAAGCCGACTCCAGCGAAGGAGAAGTTTATGGACAGAGGACCTGTCAAGACCCATACGTAGATCAGTAGATAAACTCTCATTAAATGTGATTTATCCTGGGGAGGTTTGTCGGATTACAGAATTCGTATTGTGCTGGAAGAGGGAATATTGTCGATGTGACAGTCCCAGGAAGTCTACAGAAATGATTCATTCGATTAAAGTGAAAAGGGAGCCAGAGACATTTGTCTGCTCCTTCTTACTGTAAGTCTTGATCTAATCCTTCTAGTCAACGCTCACTAACATATGTCTGATGTATTACGTTTAAAGGCAAACCGCGGTGTGTTTTCAGTAAGCGGACATTGTTTGATTTGCTATCGGAACATTTTTGTGACAGTAACTTTCAGTGAGACTTTTAAATTTTTTACAACAGTGCTTTTCCGTATTATGATAATTTTATGTCATAGATTTTAGAATTGGCCCTCTAGTGGTCATCTCTAGTTGGGGTTTATGAACTCAAGCTGAACTTCCGGCAAACAACTAAAATACATATAAGTGAACTGTTTATCAGTCAAAAGATTTGTATTTCTGTCCATCCTGTCCTGAGATTTACTTAGCTCTTCTTCACAGCACAGCCCTGCCTGGGAGACCTGAGTTTTCTCTGCTGCAGTTAGGTAGCACTTAAACACGATCGGACTTTGCAGCAGAAAAGGTCAGGCGGTCTTCCTGACGGACTTTCGATGGAGTTAAGATGAACTTCCGAATGAACGGACTTGCTCACACATGAATGGACTAAAGTCCATTAAAAAATCCATTCAAAAGTCCGTTCGAAAGTCCATTTGAAAGTCCGTTCAAAAATCCGTTCGAAAGTCCGTTAGTTTTGAACGTGATGACGTACGACGGGACTAGAAAAGGAAGTTCAATAGCCAGTAGCCAATAGCTGCCCTTGCGTCGTATTTGGTCCGTCAGACCAGCACACAGACAAACAGTTTTCCCGATAGGAATTGAGTCCGTCGGACAGATTTGAAACATGTTCTATTTCTAGGTCTGTTGAATCTTTTTAAAGAAAAACGATCGGATTAGCCCACACACGATCAGACTATCCAACGTATTGATTCTGTTGGACCTAGTCTGCCGGAAAGTCCGGTCGTATGTACGCAGAATTAGAGGTCTGTTACTGAGCAGCAATAATTATCTTCAATTCAGAGATTTCCCCTGCAGTACTTTTTTCAACCACTAGATGTCCTCAGCCTTATAGCTGGATCATCCTGGACTTGCCCCCAACCAGTGACTGGACAGTGAAAGGAAAAGCAGCAGACTGATGAGCTCATCTTACTGTCATTCTGCTCTCTCCTCCTGTAAGTATCTTTCTTGTTAGCACATGGGCACAGCACAGCAACTTGACTGAATCATAGTACTGCTTTTCTCTCTCCTGGTCTGAGCTCTGCTGCATGGAGGCTCAGATTAAGTCAAAATCAGGTACAGTGCTGTGAAAAAGTATATGCCCCTTTCTGATTTTTTTTTTTTTGCATATTTGCCACACCTAAACGATTCAGATCATCAAACAAATTTTAATATTACACAAAGATAACCCAAGTAAATACAAAATGCAGTTTTGTTAATGCAGTTAAATCACAAATGAACTGTGATTAACCAAGTTTTTTTTAAAGCTGAGTTAAATTTCACTTGCTGCACCCAGGCCTGATTACTGCCAAACCTGTTGAATCAAGAAATCACTTAAATAGAAGCCGTCTGACAAAGTGAAGCATGCTAAATGATCTCTAAAAGCAACGTATCATGCCGCAATCTAAAGAAATTCAAGAACAGATGAGAAACAAATGAATTGATATGCATCAAAATGGTTACAAAGCCATTCCTAATGTTTTGGGACTTCAGCAAACCACCGGGAGAGCCATTATTCATAAATGGAGAACTTGGAACAGTGGTGAGCATCCAAGGAGTGGCTGGCCATCCAACAATATTCCAAGTGCACAACTACGACTCATCCAGGAGGTCTTAAAAGAACCCAGAACAACATCTAAAGAACTGCAGGCCTCACTTGCCTCAGTTAATATCAGTGTTCATTATTTAACAATAAGAAAGAGACTGGGCAAAAATGGCCTCCATGGAAGAGTTCCAAGGCCAAAGCCACTGCTGACCAAAAAGAAAATAAAGGCTTGTCTCACAATTGCCCAAAACAATCTTGATTAACCCCCAAAACGTTTGGGCAAATATTCTGTGGACTGATGAGACAAAAGTTGAACTTTTTGGAAGGTGAGCCATCTGATGTAAAACGAACACAACGTTTCATAAAATGAATATCATACCAACAGTCAAACATGGTGGTGGTAGTGTGATGGTCTGGGGCTGCCATGCTTCAGGACCTGGATGACCTGGATGGCTTGCCATCATTTATGGAACAATGAATTCAGAAATCTACCAGAAAATCCTTAAGGAGAAAGTCTGGCCATCAGTTTGTGAACTCATGCTCAAACGCACTTGGGTTATGCAGCAGGACAAAGAACCGAAACACACCAGAAAGTCCACCTCTGAATGGTTTAAAAAAACAAAAAGCAAAATTAAAGAGGAAGTAAACCCTGATAGGTTTACTTCCTCTTTGATTCCTTGCAATGGTAAAGCATAATGGACTACTATGCATCGCATAGTAGTCCATTATGTGTCACTTACCTGACACAGGAGCCAGCGAAGTCACCGCTGTCCCCTGTAGTCCGGAGCATCCATCTTCTCTGTGGGTCTCGCTGCTCCGCCACTGTCATTCGGTGAAGCCACGATGACGTCACTCCCGCGCATGCGCACGGGAGCCGCCACTCGCGGCATATCGCCGTTGACAGCAGCGCGCTCAGTGCGCCTGCGCGCTGCTGTCTACAGTGCATGCGCCATAGACAGAGGTGCCTGTCTTTCGGCAAATATCTCCTAAACCGTGTAGGTTTAGGAGATATTTCTTGGACCTACAGGTAAGCCTTAATCTAAGCTTACCTGTAGGTCAAAGTTGGTTGTAAGGGTTTACAACCAATTTAAGGCCTTGGAGTGGCCTAGTCAAAGTCCGGACTCAAATTCGATTGAGATGCTGTGGCATGACCTTAATCAAGCCGTTCATTCTGGAAAACCCTCCAATGTGGCTTAATAAAAACAATTCTGCAAAGAAGAGTGGGCCAAAATTATTTCACAGCAATGTGAAAGACTAATTTCTGTTATTGCAAACGCTTGATTACAGTTGTTGCCGCCAAGGGTGGCACAACCAGTTATTAGGTTTAGGGGGCACTTACTTTTTCACATAGGGCCAGGCAGGTTTGGACAAATTGGACAGGTTTTTTTCCCTTAATAAATGAAATCATGATTTCAAAACTGCATTTTGTATTTTCCCGGGGTTATCTTTGAGTACTATTAAAATTTGTTTAAAGATTTGATTCACATAAGTGTGACAAATATGCAAAAAAATAAGAACGGGAACAAGTACTTTTTCACAGCACTGTACTTAAACTTCTTGCATTTAAAAAATACATGTAATGATGTATAAACAAATACAGAGCTGTATTAATTTGTGTCTTACATATCTGCTTGGAGTTCAGTCTTAAATCTGCCATTTCCATCTGCTGGCGAAACTCGGTAATGCAGAAACTGCTTACTGTTGCCACCCACATAGCACATACTGTATGTGTGGCAGCAAAAGGGTTAAATATAAGCACCACATGGTGCGCATGTGCATCAATGGTTGGCCAAGGTATCTGTGTAGAGAGCATGCTCACTGCACACTCCCAGCACAAAGGAAAGCTCTAAGCCCTTGTACACACGGTCGGAGATTCTGACAGAATGTGTCCTATCGGACCGTTTTGTCGAATATTCCGACTGTGTGTGGTCTCCATCGGACTGTTTCCGTCGGAATATCCGACGGACCAACTTTTCCAACTTGCCGGTAACATTTTCCCACAAAATGCTCCGATCGGACATACTCCGATCATGTGTAGCCTACTCCGACGGACAAAGTGCCACGCATGCTCAGATCTAATTCCTAGACCAAAGCTATTGGCTACTAGCCTGAACGTAGTCCCGTCGTAACGAAATAAAGTCATCACGTTGTGTACAATCGGATTTTCCGACAACTGAGTCCGACCGTGTGTATGCAACATCACTTCCGGACCTCTTCTGGAATTAATCCGTTGGAAATTACTCTGACGGATTTGTCGGAATCTCCGACCGTGTGTACAAGGGCTAAGGCACCTATAATGCTCAGTAGCCGGTGGGATCAGCTCCTGATCATGTGACCACCGTGGCAGCCAATCACAGTAGTCACATGATCATTGGTCCTTTTGATCAGGCATACAGACCAGGATTGGGCATAAAGGGGTAAGCCTAAAGGATTATGGGAATTGTGGAGCCTCTTGTATTTCTTCCTGCCATGAATAGTATTTCTATTTAATTTGGGCCACTGGATCAATATATGCCTGTTCAGCCAACCTACCGATGCTGTGACCTTGCGCTCAGTAATTTAAAAATATACAAATAAAAGTATTTTATAATTGCCATGCAATGTTGAGTATCTAGCATACCTTTGCTGTTTCCATCTGGTCCTCGAAGGATTGTACACTCCTCGATATTCCCAAAAGCTTCAAATAGCCGACGGACATCGTCTTCTGACTGTTGTTTGTTCAACATGCCCACGAAAAGTTTTCTGTCTTCTGGAACAAAATTAAGAGTTGCTTACCATATTATGGTAACCCTAATATCAAGACATTCCTAATACAGCAGTAATATGAATTTTATTGCTGTAGAAATATCATGATGTGCAGGCTGACAGGTTTTTTATTTTAGTCACCAAATATAAAAATATCCAAAAAGACATATCCAAGAGGCCCTGGGACTTCTATTAGTTCAATTAAATGAAGGAGAAACGTATGACTTCAAACAAGCTCTCAGGCTCTTGCAAGGCCACTTACATTCAGCAAGGCTCATTCTGGTGGGTGCAAGGAGGTAGCTCCGAATATCAAAAAAACAAAGAGGTACCAAACCAAATAGGTAAAAGAATCCATTTTGCTTTTAGTACTCATGATATGTTCATAGAAAGAAAGACCCATGCGTTTCAGGGGGACCTATTCATCAGGGCTTGAGAAGAAAAATGATGGCTAGAATGGACACAAAGTAGTCCAGACAGTTCTGTATTCAGATCTACTCTGCTCTTTTTGTGAAATATGGATTTACCAATTCTTATTATGGGCAGGTAGCTAGATTTAGTTAAAAATTACGGGAGCTACCACTGCCTTCTTGTTTTTAAAAGTGCAGATTCATAGGGTGCCATTCTTCCTTGAATCAACAAGTATGTAAGCAATGGAGTCATAGGTGCCGCATACTTGTTCTGGGTAAGTAGTGAAGCAAGGATACCTATGATGGCCCAGGAGTTTACAAAAATAAGGAATAACCACATTTGATTTCTCTCATAAAGGGTAGCCTTTAACATCAAACCTTTTACCAGGATAAGAAGATATCTAAGAAAGGCTTAGATGATTGAGGTCAAGTTTAGAAATGTGTTTGGTCAACCATAAATTGATTGGTTGAACACAAACCACTACTATTCAGGGCAAGACCATCACAAGACCATCACAGTTGCTGAACATAAACGGCTACTATTCAGAGCAAGACCATCACAGTGGATAATGTCCTCCCAAAACTCATACATAGTTACATAGTTAGTCAGGTTGAAAAAAGACACAAGTCCATCCAGTTCAACCTTAAAAACAAATAAATAAAATAAAAAATAATCGTACAATCCCATATACCCAAGTTTATGCCCACAATTGATTCAGTGGAAGGCAAAAAAAAACCCCCAGCAGAGCATGCTCCAATTTGCTACAGCAGGGGAAAAAAAATTCCTTCCTGATCCCGCAAGAGGCAATCGGATTTTCCCTGGATCAACTTTACCTATAAATGTTAGTACCCAGTTATATTATGTACATTCAGGAAATAATCCAGGCCTTTCTTAAAGCAATCTACTGAGCTGACCAGAACCACCTCTGCAGGGAGTCTATTCCACATTTTCACAGCTCTTACTGTGAAGAAACCTTTCCGTATTTGGAGATGAAATCTTTTTTCCTCTAGACGTAAAGAGTGCCCCCTTGTCCTCTGGGTTGACCGTACAGAGAATAACTCAACACCAAGTTCACTGTATGGACCCCTTATATATTTGAACATGTTGATCATATCCCCCCTTATTCTCCTCTTCTCAAGAGTGAATAAGTTTAGTTCCTCTAATCTTTCCTCATAGCTGAGCTCCTCCAGGTCCAAAAAGGTCAAAGATCTTACCAAGGGATATCAGAAACAAATTAACCAAAATCTACCAAAATGCTACAGTGTCGCTTTGAGTGGACTGACCCTTTGAGCTCTTTTTTCAAACTTCACCAGGGGTCAGGCAGCCTCTGCTTATGTATGAGTTGTATAAGCCTCAAAAAAAGTCCAGGCAAATCAAGAATGCTCAGCTACAGGAGGACAAATGCACGATACTCAATGCATGCATCAACAACATCAGATGACCAGGTTGGTGCAACTAAGGCAAGAGACCAGGTATCACCCATCATCAAGGTCTAAGACACGCACTCTAATTTTATTTTCCCCAAGAAGATAATGATACCTAAATTATAAAAGATACCTAAAACAAAATCTTAACTGCTTTGTACTGGATCATTGACAAGTTGCATATATGGCAAGGTGATGAAAGCTGCTCACATGTGATAACGATAACCAATCTTTTATTTAAATGGTAGAGTATATAGTATATAATCAGCATTAAATACATATAACTATATACTGTATATTACATATACATATTACAGTGCCTTGAAAAAGTATTCGTACCCCTTGACATTTTCCATATTTTTTTTGTCATGTTACAACCAAAAACGTAAATGTATTTTACGGGAATTTTATGTGATAGACCAACACAAAGTGGCACATAATTGTGAAGTGGAAGGAAAATGATAAATGGTTTTCAAAAATGTTTTACAAATAAATATGTGAAAAGTGTGGTGTGCATTTGTATTCAGCCCCCTTTACTCTGATACCCCTAAATAAAATCTGGTGGAACCAGTTGCCTTCAGAAGTCACCTAATTAGTAACTAGAGTCCACCTATGTGTAATTTAATCTCAGTATAAATACTGCTGTTTTGTGCAGCCGTCAGAGGTTTGTTAGAGAACCTTAGAGAATAAACAACATCATGAAGGCCATGAAACACACCAGACAGGTCAAGGATAACGTTGTGGAGAAGTTTAAAGCAGGGTTAGGTTATAAATAAAAAGATCCCAAGCTTTGATCTATCATCTGAAAATGGAAAGAGTATGGCACAACTGCAAACCTACCAAGACATGGCCGTCCACCTAAACTGACCGGCCGGGCAAGGCGAGCATTCATCAGAGAAGAGCCAAGAGGCCCATGGGAACTCTGGAGGAGCTGCAGAGATCCACAGCTCAGGGGAGAGAATCTGCCCACAGGACAACTATTAGTCGTGTTCTCCACAAATCTGACGTTTATAGAAGAGTGGCAAGAAGAAAGACATTGGTGAAAGAAAGCCATTAGAAGTTTAGTTTGCAGTTTGTAAGAAGCCATGTGGGGTGACCACTGTTAATTTAGTAGACTAAAATGACTAAAACATTTTAGTCGACTAAATGAATAATATTTTAGTCGGCTAAAATATGACTAAAACTAAAACAATTGAGATGACTAAAATATGACTAAAACTAAAATGCCATTTTAGTCAAAAGACTAAAATGGGACTAAAATTAAAATGGCATTTTAGTCAAAGGACTAAAACTACAGGTAAATAGAAATTTGACTTCAAAATTAATAATGAGTTTGGAAATTGTAGAGAAACGTTAACTAATGCTTTACAATTTAATTACACCCATTTGATTTCAGATGACTAAAATTAGTTTTAATCGACTAAAATGTACTGGAGATTTAGTAGACTAAATACACCTAAAACTAAAACAATTGCAGACGACTAAAATGGGACTAAAAATCTAAATTTGCTGCCAAAATTAACACGGGGGGGGGGGGGGGCACAGAAAACATGTGGAAGAGGCTGCCCTGGTCAGATGAGACCAACATTTATTTATTTTTGGCCTAAAAGCAAAACGCTTTGTTTGGTGGAAAACTAACACTGCACATCACCCTGAACACACCATCCCCACCATGAAACATGGTGGTGGCAGCATCATGTTGTAGAGATGCTTTTCTTCAGCAGGGACAGGGAAGCTGATCAGAGTTGATGGGAAGATGGATGGAGCCAAATACAGGGCAATCTTAGAAGAAAACCTGTTGGAGTCTGCAAAAGACATGAGACTGGGGTGGAGGTTCACCTTCCAACAGGACAACGACCCGAAACATACAGCCAGAGCTACAATGGAATGGTTTAGACCAAAGCATATTCATATGTTAGAATGGCTCAGTCAAAGTCCAGACCTAAATCCAATTGAGAATCTGTGGCAAGACTTGAAAATTGTTGTTCACAGACGCTCTCCATCCAATCTGTCAGAGCTTGAGATATTTTGCAAAGAAGAATGTGCAGAAATGTCCCTCTCTAGATGTGCAAATCTGGTAGAGACATCCCCAAAGAGACTTGTAGCTGTAATTGCAGTGAAAGGCAGTTCTACAAAGTATTGATTCAAGGGGTGGTGAATACAAATGCACACCACACTTGTCACCTATTTATTTGTAAATTATGTTGAAAACCATTTATCATTTTCCTTCCACTTCACAATTATGTGCATCTTTTTGATGGTCCATCACATAAAATCCCAATAAAGCACATTTAAGTTTTTGGTTGTAACATAAGGGGTACGAATACTTTTTCAAGGCACTGTGTGTATATATATATATATATATATATATATATATATATATATATATATATATATATATATATGTGTGTGTAACTAAGTGTAAACTAGGACGCCATCATCCCTGAAGCTGCAGACATTGCAAGCCACCAATGCTGCCTCACTATTCTCTACCATACACCATCAGATCAAATTACTGGTCGATGCCTCCGATTCCTTACCATGATGGCTATTTCTTTGTGCCACTGAGCTTCCTAATCTCACATCTTTTTGGGATGACATCTCTGTAGATGTTTTAATTTGTGGAAGGTCAGGAGCTGCTGGAAGCTGAACAAGCTGAAGTATATCTATGTGCAAATCCACTCCACATATAATAAAGTGGGAATTAAGGTATGCTCAATCCAAACATAAAAATGTTGAGTTTGGTGAACTCAGGAGACAACTCATATCTACTAAGTGGCTTTGATTTGGCAAGGCACCAGTCTGTATCGCTAGGTAATTCCATACAGCTTGCCCTGTCATCCTCTAAATGGAAGGAAATTGAGTCTATGAGAGCCTATGATAGTGCAAGCCAGGTGTTTCTTGATTCCTCAACCACCCTCAACAATGCACATTAAAGCGTGGGAGGAGGATGCACTACATTCTGAGACAAGATATAATCCCACCCAGAAGCATATTGAAAAGCCTACTAAATATGGCTACATCGATGAAAAGTTCAATCACATGCCAGCTTATTCTGTCTCCTAGAATTTCCAGTGGTCATTTGATGGTGTCATACCTTCCTGAAAAATTCTCATTCATGCTGCATAAAATAAGGTGCCTAAAGAGACCAGATGTTACATTTTAAGCACAGTTGCAATAGTTAATGCCATGCAAGACTTTATTTGGTGCATGGATAATATACTGTATACTTATTATTTCCCTGGTTATCACACACCTAGACTACTGTACCCTCCAACTCACTGGTCTACCTTTACACAGTCTATCTGCTTCTTCAATCCATTAGGAATGCTGCTGCAAGAATTAAATACCTTACTAACCAATTTTTTTTTTGGCTGCTGCCACTCTCTGCCAATCCTTTCATTAGCTTCCACTAGCCCAACGTATAAAATTCAAGATACTAACCACAACATACAAGGCTATCTGCATAAGAGCCCCCAGCTACAATGCCAACCTCATCTCAACATATTTCCCAAACCGTCCTCTCAGCTCCTCTCAAGACCTCTTGCCCTCTAGCTCTCTCATTAGCTCCTCCCATGTCACCTCCAGGACTTTTCCAGAACCTCTCCCATCCTCTGGACCTCTCTACCCCAGTATGTCCAGGTATTTCCTACCCTGCCTATCGTTATGCAATCCCCAAAAACTCACTTGTTAAGGGAAGCCTACCCTACCTTTGCCTCCACCTAAGAACTGTACTTCGGCCACCTACATCAGATCATCCCCTACAGCTATTACTGTTTGTACCCCCTCCCCCTCCCTTTAGACAATAAGCTTCCTAAGACTTCTGTATTGAACTATATTGTAATTGTACTGTTTCCCTTTATATTATACAGTGCTGCGCAAACTGTTGCCGCTATATAAATCTTGTATAATAATAATAGTGACAGGTGGAACAGTTCGCTCAACATGTCTGATAGTGGGTTAAGTTATGGTTTATTGGTTTATGGCAAGTGCAAATTTGTTGTCCGCTCAAAACAACTCAACACACAGCCATTAATGTCTAAACTGCTGGCAACAAAAGTGACTACGCCCCTAAGTGAAAATGTCCCAATTGGCCTCAATTAGCCATTTTCCCTCCCCGGTGTCATGTGACTCTGTGTTACAAGGTCTCAGGTGTGAATGGGGAGCAGGTGTGTTAAATCTGGTGTTATCACTCTCAAGAATGGTTGCTCTACATAAAGATGGTCTAGGCTATAAGACGATTGCCAAGAAGCTGAGCTGCAGCACGGTGGCCAAGACCAGGACAGGTTCCACTCAGAACAGGCCTCGCTATGATCGACCAAAGAAGTTGAGTGCACGTCCTCAGAGGTTGTCTTTGGGAAATAGACGTATGAGTGCTGCCAGCATTGCTGCAGAGGTTGAAGGGGTGGGGAGGTCAGCCTATCAGTGCTCAGACCATACGCTGCACACTGCATCAAATTGGTCTGCATGGCTGGTGTATAGCGTGTGTGGTGGCAACCAGGTGATGAGTACAAATACAACTGTATTGCCTATAGTCAAGCATGGTGGTGGGAGTGTCATAGTCTGGGGCTGCATGAGTGCTGCCGGCACTGGGGAGCTACAGTTCATTGAGGGAACCATAAATGCCAACATGTACTGCGACATACTGAAACAGAGCATGATTAGATTATGACCCCAGACACACCTCCAAGACGACCACTGCCTTGCTAAAGAAGCTGAGGGTAAAGGTGATGGACTGGCCAAGCATGTCTCCAGACCTAAACCCTATTGAGCATCTGTGGGACATCCTCTAACAGAAGGTGGAGGAGCGCAAGGTCTCTAACATCCACCAGCCCTGTGATGTCGCCATGGAGGAGTGGAAGAGGACTCCAGTGGCAACCTATGAAGCTCTGGTGAACTCCATACCTAAGAGGGTTAAGCAAGTGCTGGAAAATAATGGTGGCCACATAAAATATTGACACTTTGGGCCCAATTTGGACATTTTCACTTAGGGGTGTACTCACTTTTGTTGCCAGCGGTTTAGACATTAATGGCTGTGTGTCAAGTTATTTTGAGGGGACAGCAAATTTACACTGTTATACAAGCTGTACACTCACTACTTTACATTGTAGCAAAGTGTAATTTCTTCAGTGTTGTCACATGAAAAGATATAATAAAATATTTACAAAAATATGAGAGGTGTACTCAATTTTGTGAGATACTGTATGTGCATGCAAAACCAGGACATGCCTTAAACATGACTGACACTTCTGCTTAACAGCATTCATTTTGCTAAATAACAAATTTAAAGCAACCCTTTTTTTATTTTTCTTCCTGGTTAGTAAAAATCCAAGGGCCTGAATCCCTCCATCCTCTGATGCTAACCAGAACCAGGACAAGGAGTGGGAGGGAGGGGCAGCTGCCCTGGGTGCAGAGAAGCAAGGGGGCAAAGATTAGATGCAGGGTGGTACACCCATTCAATTGCATGTATTAACAGTTGCAGGGGCGTAACTATAGGGGGTGCAGCAGTCACGACCGCAACCGGGCCCTGTGCTGCAGGAGGCCCATGCAGCCCCCTCTACATATGGCCGGCAGCAGCATAGGCAGCTAGGGGTACCAGTGCACCATGCACACGGGTGGCTGGAGGTGGAGGGTGACTAGCAGAGCTCCATGCTCGACTATCGCACTGGCTGCTCTTTAGTTGTGCATTCCCCGCATGACCTGTGTCCTCGGCCGGCTCCTCAGAGTACCCCTCTCCTGCTCCATGCATTGCCGCTCAGTCCGAGGTCTGTTCTCCCCAGCCAGAGACCTGCCCCCCCCCCCTAGTCCGGTCCACACTGCACTGCATACTTCTCCCGGGTAAACAAACTTTAAGCACACAGATGCAGTGCAGCCCTATGAGAGCTCCCCGAAGGACACTGCAGGCTTGTCTGCCAGCCCCCCTCCTCCCCCATCATACACAGATGATGAAAGGTCTTTCTGGGAGATATTCTGATCGCCCGTCCAGCACACTGGATGGAGCGCAGGTCAACATGGATGAGTGCGCGGCCTGGTCATGGTGAGTGAGAGGACCCCATCCCCCACACACCATTACATACCCTCTCCATCTCCCCCTGGGGACAGGGACCCCTTCTCATGTGGGGACAGGGACCCCCATCTCCCCTGGGGACAGGGACCCCTTCTCACCTGGGGGCAGTAACTTCATCTGCCCTGGAGAAAAGGACCTCATCTCTTCTGGGAACGGGGACCCCATCCTGCCTAGGGACAGTCTCCCAATGGGGCACCTAAAAATAAAAAATAAATAATAAAAAAACACTGATACCAGTGGTGGAACTACAGGGCTCACAAAGGTCATACCTGTGACCACGCCCTGGAGTTTCACCGCCGGACTCGGAGGGAAGGGCCCTGGCTGGGGTTCAGGGGGGCCCTTCATGGTTTCTTGCATCGGGGCCCTGAAAGTTCTAGTTACGCCACTGAACAGTTGGGGAGGGGGGGCGCAGTTCTGGAAAGTTGCCCTAGGCACTGGACGACCCTGTCCCATTACTGATGCTCACCAGCCAACACCTCAGTAGCAGGGCATATCAAGACAGTGACTTATAGTCACTTATAAGACAGTCAATATAGACAGTCAATATCTGGATTCAAGAGATTCCAGATTGCTCTGGAAGGTGAAAAGAAGGCTCTGCTTGGTAGATATGACAGGTTTTATTTAAAGGCTTAACCCTTCCACAGACCTTTTGGGACCAGAGCCACCCCTTTTTCTTTTACCGTCATGGAAAGTTAATATTTGAGCGCTTTGTTGTTCACTTCTATAGCATGGCACCGTATCATTAGACACAATAGAGAAATCTACGAAGGACACAAAAAAGGCATTATTGCAGTTTTATGGGCTTTTTCCACAGCGTGATCCAATCGGCGCGCACAAAGGAGAGAATTTTCTATCGCGCGTGCCCCGGCTGACTTTTCACATCAAATTAAAGTTGGTTCTTTCAAGGCCTCAGAAAGGGTAATTGAAACAGTTCTTCACAATTGGCCTGACTTACGTTCTATCTTCCTCATCTCCATCTGTATCAGTGACGCTCACGAGCGCAGACAAGCGGCATAGGCAAACCTCGGCTTAATATTAAAGTATGTGATTAAATGGGATTCGCCGAAAAGACAATGCGCCGAAGACCTGCCAATTGTTAATCCCTTGTTCACTGTTCTTAAAAATTAAATTTCTTCCTTTCAAGAGGGAAGAACAGAAGGACGAGTAGACTGAAGGGTGTCTCATCTTCAGGGTGTCTGATCATATCCCCATGCTCTTAAAATCTTAAGTCCCTATTAATATGTATGTTCATGACGCAAATCTCCATCCTCGGAAATTCAACCATTATTTTTATTTTTTTTCTATGTTATAATCACGGATTATTGATGTCAGATACAGTTGAAGTGGTCTATTAAAAAAGGGCATAATAGTCAGTCTGATGGTTTTATTGTCCTGTTCTAACCATTCTGTAACTTGAGTTATTTCTAATCTCGTTCAGCAGCTTGTTCTAACTCCTTCATACGCCAAACCAAAATTCTGTTGTTTTTGTAACCATTTTGATTATAGCTGACAGTAGTATGTCAC
Organism: Lithobates pipiens; assembly: GCF_037356315.1. Lineage (NCBI taxonomy): Eukaryota > Metazoa > Chordata > Amphibia > Anura > Ranidae > Lithobates > Lithobates pipiens. The sequence goes on along the minus strand of NW_027507790.1, from coordinate 265,817,616 downwards.
CACCAAGTTCAACCAGACTTGTTCTGGAAATGAGTAAATGTTCAGCTGTAATAAGTGCCAGGAGCATACCCTAGCACTCATATCCACACAGGTAAATCAGTTTCCTTCTCCATGGAATTAATACATTTTTTAACTATATCATCCTGAGTGGTTCGGTATTCGGCTAAAGAATAGATCTCAGCGTGTGATTATAAATGGAGTTCATTTAGGACATTAGTGGCGTACCACAAGGTTCTGTGGTAGGCCCTGTTTTATTTAATCTGCATGGGCCATAACTGAAGGTTTAGTCTGTAAGGTATGTCTTATTGCTGATGGCACAGATGTGTGCAATGGGGTTGATATTCCTTAAGGTGGCCTATGATTTTGCATTTCTGGAAAACTAGAATGTGGAAACTGCAGTTGAATGTTTCTACATGCAAACCAATGCATTTGGAGATACAATGTTTCCCAGAATTACAAAGGAAAATATCTGGGCGTGCTTATTTCAGTTTATTGCAAAATGAGCAAACAGTGGCAGTGGGAAAACTGTATAGAACTACATCACTAGGGGGATCCCTAAGTAGGAGGAAGGAGGTCCTTGTTAGCCCCTGTACACACGGTCGGAGATTTCGACAACCAAATCCGTCGGATTTCGCCCGTCGGATTTTGTCCGTCGGATCTTGTCCGAAACTGTTGCATACACACGGTCGGACTAAGTTGTCGAAAAATCCAATCTTTCAGAACGTGATGACGTAATTTCGTTACGATGGGACTACATTCAGGCTAGTAGCCAATAGCTTTGATGTAGGAATTTGATCTGAGCATGCGTGGCACTTGGTCCGATCAAAATTCTCTACACATGATCGGAGTATGTCTGATCGAACCAGTTGGTTGGGAAATATTTCCAACAAGTTGGAAATTTGGGTCTGACAGATATTCCGACGGAAACATTCCGATGCATACCACACACAGTCGGATTATCCGACAACACGGTCCGATAGGACACATTCCGACGGATTCTCCGATCGTGTGTACAAGGCTGAACTCTATATGGATCTTCAGTTATATCTAGAGCAGCCTTTCTCAACCTTTATTAACACAGAGGAACCTTTCAAATAGTTCTCCAGTCTCGGGGAACCCCTGTTAAAAATTAGAAATTTACAACTCATGATACATTAGTCTGATGGTCAATGGGATGAATGGTCCTTACACTTGTGGTCATTGGGAAGAATTACCTCCTTACAGATGGCTAAAAAGATCAATGGCGTGAGTGGGAACTTATCTGAGAGTCAGAAATTGCCCAATGCTGAAGGAACCCCTAGCAACCTCTGAAGGAACCCTAGGGTTCCATAGAACCCTGGTTGAGAATCACTGCTCTAGAGGGATCCCCAGCAGGAGGAAGGGGGTCCAGATTTCAGTATATAGATCTTTAGTTATCAGCAGAGGAATCACCAGAAGGAGGAAGGAGATCCTGATTACCCTATATAGATCTTGAATTATCTCTAGAAGGATCTCCAGCAGGAGGACGGAGGTCCTGATTCCTCTATATAGATCTTTAGTTATCACTAGAGGAATTACCAGCAGGAGGAATGAGGCCCTTATCCCCTTTATAAAGAGCTTTAATTACCACCAGCAGGAGGAAGGAGATCCTGTTTGCCCTATATTGATCTTGAATTATCGCTAGAAGGATCTCCAGCAGGAGGACAAAGGTCCTGATTCCTCTATACAGATCTTTAGTTATCACTAGAGGGATCACCAGCAGGAGGAAGGGGGTCCTAATCCCCCTTTTATAGATCTTTAGTTATTACCAACTGTCAGAAACCATGAATCAGACTGAAACAGAAGGACAGTTAAATCACACTTGTTTAATAATAATAATAAAAAGGTAAACGTAGTCAAAACATAGCCAGATTTCAGGAACAGGAACGGATAGTCAGACAAGCCAAAATGTCAGGGAGCCAGAGATGAGCATAGTAGAACAGCAAGCAGGATCTGGAGCCAGAAGGAATGTCAGCCAATCAAGTCTTTAACAGGAACACAGGAGAGTGTCTCTAGAGACGTGACCAAGGCGAAGGCAGAGATCATCTTGACTGGACGGCTTAAGTAGGCAGGACTTATGGGCAGGATATCATCAACAGGTGAGTCACTGTGGAGTGATAGGAGCTGGCAATTAGCCGACAGCTGAGCGACCAGCTTTGAGAAGGAAGGGCAGAGCCCAGCCCTGACACCAGAGGGGTTAGCAGCACAAGGATTGACTTCCTGACTCCTCTATATAGATCTTTCATTTTCACGAGAGAGGTCACCAGCAGGAGGAAGGCAGCCTTGATTCCTCTATATAGATCTTTCGTTATCACTAGAGGGATCACCAGCAGGAGGTAGGAGGTTCTGATTCCTCAATATAGATCTTTGGTTAGACCTCATTTAGAATATTGTCCAGTTCTGGAGACCTCACTTACAAAAAAGATGCTGATAAGACAAAATGAGTCCAGAGAAGGGTAACAAAAATCATGTAAGGTCTGAGGGATATCAGGAGAGGCTTTAGGAAATAATATGTAAAGTCATTGGAAAAGAAGGGAAAGGAGAGGTGTCAAATGACTGAAAACTTTAAATACTTGAAGGATGTTTCATAGTTTCATAGTTTCATAGTTAGTAAGGTTGAATAAAGACACTAATCCATCCAGTTCAACCTGAGTGAGTATCTACCCCTATCCCTGTACATTGCACGCTCACATTGGTCCCTACCCTCAAGGAGCCCACAATCCAAGGTCCCCATTCATATACTAGGGCCAATTTTGGACAGAAGCCAATTAACCTACCTGCATGTCTTTGGAGTGATGTGAATAAGGTTCAGGAGGGCAGTATTTTTAATATGAAGCTAAGATAAAGAACACAAAGACATGACCTCAATCTAGCAGGAGGAAAGTTCAAACCAAACCTTAGAAAGTATTATTTTACTTAAAGCGTAGCTGACGCTTGGAACAGACCTCCAACAGAGGTAGTGAGCCAGTCAACAGTATGCAAATTTAAACCTGCTTGGGACAAACATAGATCTATACTCAGATAAAAGGATTAAAAAAAAAACACAAAATGCAACAACAAATAATACTCATAAAAGGGACAGATTTGATCGACCAGTTGATCTTTTTCAACCGTCACTTTTTTATGTTTCTATAGAATGTGCCAAGTCTGATGTTGCTTGTCCAAGAACATGATGGGAGTTGTGAAAGTCTGTGGGACCACCTTTTTCAAATTACATAATCCATTTGCTGTGGTGCTTTAACCACTTCAGCTCCGAAAGGTTTTACCCACTTCCTGACCAGGCCATTTTTTACGATACGGCACTGCTTCAATTTAACTGACAACTGCGCAGTCGTGCGATGCTCCCAAATAAAATTGATGCTTATTTCCCCAAAAATAGAGCTTTCCTTTGGTGGTATTTGATCGCCTCTGTGCTTTTTATTTTTTTGCGCTATAAACAAAAGACCGACAATTTTGAAAAAAAAAAAACAATATTTCTAAATTTCTGCTATAATACATATCCAAAAAAACTAATTTATTTATCAGTTTAGGCCAATATATATTCTTCTACATATTTTTGGTAAAAAAAAAAACAATAAGCTTAGATTGATTGATTTGCGCAAAAGTTTTAGCGTCTACAAACTACGAGATAGATTTAGGGATCTTTATATTTTTTCTTTTCCTACTGGTAGTGGTGGTGATCTGTGATTTTTAGTGGGACTGCGACATTGCAGCAGACAAATCTGATACTGAGTGACACTTTTTGGGGACCAGTGACACCAATACAGTGATCAGTGCTATAAAAATACACTGATTACTGAATAAGTGACACTGTGACACTGGCAGGGAAGGGGTTAACACCAAGGATTATCAATGGGTTAAATGTTCCCTAGGGAGGTGTTTACTAGCTGTGCGGGGCAGTGTCACACTGAAGGAAAAGAGAGATCCGTGATTTCGCTTAGCTGAATCACAAGATCTCTCTTTCCCTTCCTGACAGATCCGCCATTTGCCTTGTTTACACAGGCAGATGGCTGATCCGTCTCTTCTGTGAACAATCGTCAGATCGTGGCAGCCATCGGACCCGCTAATTGGCCACCGATGTGTCCAATCACAGCAGGAGCGGCGCTTGTGCGGCCCCTAGACCATGTGCCCGAAATCACGAACAGGTACGTGATCTTGCGCACCCAGGCCGACCTGCCACAGTAAATGTACCTTGGGGCAGAGCTGTTAAATTATTATTATATGTGGTTGAGGAGGTGATGCTAAAGTCCAACCCTGTTTAAGGCTAGTTGCTTCAGTTGACCATAGATGATTTCTTTCATGTCTCATATGAATTAATTGTCTTATCGTTCCAACATACGCACCTCAGTTTTCTCGAAAGAGGAAAATTCACTCCTTCAGCCATGTGACTGGAATGATTAAACCTTGACCCATACATCATGGTGTCAAGATATCGACTCACATAATTACAATATGGTGACTTACATATGCAGTGCAGTGCACATTCCCAGCAAATGCACGTGCCATCAAGATTTTTGGACTCATACCATTGCTCAGAGGTTCATCGATCATCCTATTCCTAAAGACCCAGTTTTTTTCCTCTTACACCACAATGACCTTCCTCTCAAAATATACAAAAATTCGGTCCTCATTCACTTGGTTAATGCGACCCGCTCCTGCATCCCAGCTCTATAGAAATCCTCTTCGCCACCCACAATGGAACAGTGGTTCCATTGAATTCATGATATTGAACACAAGGAAAAACTCACCAGCCTTCTCAAAGTACGACTAATACATTTCTAAATATGTGGTCCCAATGGAAGGACTTCTTCCAATCTGACGAATACAGCCATATTCTAGCTGACTCTTCCCTCTCTTCTTCGTGAAGCCCTTGATAAAACCTTAGTTGATACCAGGGGCGGACTGACAACTCATGGGGCCCCCGGGCAATAGGAGATTATGGGGCCCCCAGGAAATCAGATTATGGGGCTACACAGTAGACACAAACACACAAACACACAAACACACACACAGTATACAATCACACAGTATACACAGACATGTTTCTATTGGCTGAGAAGGTACTGGAGAGGTGGGGCAGCTATAATCTCAGGATTTTTAGACCAAAAGGATGTCGGTAAGGGACATTTCAGAGACAGATGTAAAAAAAAAAAAAACACAATTTTTTTACATACTGTCCCTGGTTTACTGAGGCTGGCAACCCTGATGGGGCCCCCTAGTGGCATGGGGCCCTCAGGCAGTGCCCGAGTGGCCAAATGGTCAGTCCGCCCCTGGTTGATACAACCTTAGTTTATTTCGATCATCACCTACTGTGTATATATTTTTTTACTCATATAGAACTATACATCTTCCCGATTGGACAGGAGATCTTTATTCCCCTCCCATTCCCTATCCTTTATCCCCCCCCCCTCCTCTCCTTTCATTCAACCCACCACCCCCCCCCCCCCCTTTTCCTTTCTTTCTTTTTCATTTTCTTCCTCTCCCCTAATTTCTGTTTATATTACAAGCATTTGCACATAAATACAGTTTATCACTATCCTTTTCACATTTTGTTTTTTGGTTCCTTATTTATACTCAGCAATACGTCATAATCTGTTGTGTCAACTAATATTTTCTTATTTCATTTAAATTATAAGTGCTTTGAAGAATTTTTATTTTATTGTTCTCAAATTTGTTCATATACTGTCGTCGTTGCTTCTTCTACGTTTTCTCTGTTTTGTAATACTTTATAATCATTAAATAAAAGAATGCAGAAAAAAAAAATGCAGAGAATAAAGCTGGGTGCCATTTTGATGTAACACCATAAACACCGAAGGCCACAATTTGATCGGTAGAAGATGCCAGTGGCCAATGGACTAAACACAGATATGTCAGCTCTGGAGGAAACCAAAACTAGAGGGTATATCTGCCATGGCATGTGTGGACTGCATGCTTGTACATCATGGAAAATGGTACGTGATTCTTTAAGTGCCCAGCCGTGGGTCGGGAGCGCGATGCCCGGTCCTGTGCTCCGTGACCATGGCCGCGGGACCAGCAAACCCGATCGCCGCTGTGTCCCGCAATCGGGTCACAGAGCTGAAGAATGAGGAGAGGTCTGTGTAAACAAATCTCTCCTCGTGCTTCCCTGTGTGGCTGTCACCGATCGTCTGTTCCCTTTTATAGGGAAAGACAATCAGTGACGTCACATGCCAGGCCACGCCCCCCTACAATAAAAAAACACATCATGCATAACCCCTACACTGCCCCCTAGTGGTTAACTCCTTCACTGCCAGCGTCATTTACACAGCAATCAGTGCATTTAAATAGCACTGATTGCTGTACAAATGACAATGGTCCCAAAAATGTGTCGAAAATGTCCGATGTGTCCGCCATAATGTCGCAGTCACAATAAAAATCGCTAATCGCCACCATTACTAGTAAAAAAAAATATTAATAAAAATGCTATAAGACTATCCCCTATTTTGTAAACGCTATAACTTTTGCACAAACCAATCAATAATCGCTAATTGCATTTTTTTTTACCAAAAATATGTAGAAGAATACGTATCGGCCTAAACTGAGGAAATTTTTTATTTTTTTTTATATATTTTTTGGGGGTATTTATTATAGCAAAAAGTAAAAAATATAAAATTGTCGCTCTATTTTTGTTTATAGCGCAAAAAATAAAAAACGCAGAGGTGATCAAATACCACCAAAAGAAAGCTCTATTTGTGGAAAAAAAGGACTTCAATTTTGTTTGGTAGCCACGTCGCTCGACCGCGCAATTGTAAGTTAAAGCGGTGCAGTGCCGAATCGCAAAAAGGGGCCTGGTCCTTTGGCTGCAAATATGTCCGGGGCTTAAGTGGTTAAGAAACACTGGGCAGACCCCTGGATACAGGCACCCTGCTATCATGCCAATTCACACACTGTCAATGGTCCTGATGAAGGTAGATGCTTTTATTCAATCACGTCTTGCAGGAGACCTGACTGTAACACTATATTAGTCACCATTGTGAGATTCAATCAAAGTTTCTTCCCCATCATTCTCATGGCTCGACACAGCCAGGCAGCAAAATGATTTAAGCTGGAAGTCCAACTTACACCTAAAAAGGCCTCTGTGCAGAAGTAGTAGCCTTGAAAAAGTATTCATACCACTTGAAATTTTCCACTTTTTCTCATGTTACAACCAAAAACATAAAATGTATTTTATTGGGATTTTATGTGATAGACCAACACAAAGTGGCACATAATTGTGAAGTGGAAGGAAAATGATAAATGGTTTTCAATTTTTTTTTCTACAAATAAATATGTGAAAAGTGTGGGGGTGCATTTGTCTCAACAATAGTTTGTAGAACCTCCTCCTTTCACCGCAATTACAGCTGCAAGTCTTTTTGAGGATGTCTCTACCAGATTTGTACATCTAGAGAGTGACATTTCCGCCCATTCCTTTTTGCAAAATATCTCAAGCTCTATCAGATTGGATGGAGAGCGTCTGTGAACAGCAATTTTCAACTCTTGCCAAAGCTTCTCAATTGGATTTAGGTCTGGACTTTGACTGGGCCATTCTAACACATGAATATGCTTTGATCTATGCCAAAAGTTACATTTTGGCCTTATCTGACCAGAGCACCTTCCCCCACATGTTTGCTGTGTCCCCCACATGGCTTCTTGCAAACTGCAAACAGGACTTCTTATGGCTTTCTTTCAACAATGTCTTTCTTCTTGCCACTTTTCCATAAAGGGCAGATTTGTGGAGTGCACAACTAATAGTTGTCCTGTGGACAGATTCTCCCATCTGAGCTGTGGATCTCTGCAGCTCCTCCAGAGTTACCATGGACCTCTTGGCTGCTTCTCTGATGAATGGTCTCCTTGCCCGGCCTGTCAGTTTAGGTGGACGGCCATGTATCGGTAGGTTTGCAGTTGTGCCATACTCTTTTCATTTTCAGATGATGGATTGAACAGTGTTCTGTGAGATGTTCAAAGCTTGGGATATTTTTTTTATAACCTAACCGTGCTTTAAACTTCTCCACAGCTTTATCCCTGGCCTGTCTGGTGTGTTCCTTGGCCTTCATAATGCTTTTTGTTCACTACATTTCTCTAACAAATCTCTGAGGGCTTCACAGAACAGCTGTATTTATACTGAGATTAAATTATAACAAACAGGAGGACACTATTTACTAATTAGGTGACTTCTGAAAGCAATTGGTTGGTTCCACTGGATTTTATTTAGGGGTATCAGAGTAAAGGGGGCTGAATACAAACGCACGCCACACTTTTCAGATATTTATTTGTAAAACAAGGTTGAAAACCCTTTATCATTTTCCTTCCACTTCACAATTATGTACCACTTTGCGTTGGTCTATCACAGCCTTTCTCAACCTTTTCAACACAGAGGAACCCCTTGAAATAGTTCTCCGGTCTCAGGGAACCCCTGTTAAAAATGAGAAATCTACAACTCATGATACATTAGTGTGATGGTCAGTGGGAAGAATGGTCCTTACACTTGTGGTCCTTGGGAAGAATTACCTCCTTAGCCCTTGTACACACGGTCGGACATTCCGACCACAAAATCCTTCGGATTCTGTCCGAAACTGGTGTTGCATACACACGGTCGGACAAAGTTGTTGGAAAATCCGATCCTTCGTAACGTGATGACGTAATTTAGTTACGAAGGGACTACGTTCAGGCTAGTAGCCAATAGCTTTGGTCTAGGAATTTGATCTGAGCATGCGTGGCACTTTGTCTGATCGGAATCCCCTACAAACGATCGGTCTGATCGGATCATGTTGTTGGAAAATTTTATAGCCCAGCTCTAAAACTTTGTCGGTCGGATATGGAACGGAAACAGTCCGATGGAGCCCACACATGGTCGGATTATCCGACAACACGGTCCGATCGGACATTTTCCGTCGGAATGTCCGACCGGACATTTTCCGTCGGAATGTCCGACCGTGTGTACAAGGGCTAACAGATAGTTAAAAAGATCAATGGTGTCGGTGGGAACTTATCTGAGAGGCAGAAATTTCCCAATGCTGAAGGAACCCCTAGCAACCTCTGGAGGAACCCTGGTTGAGAATCACTGGTCTATCACAAAAAATCCAAATCAAATATATTTACGTTTTTGGTTGTAACATGACAAAATGTGGAAAATGTGAAGGGGTATGAATACTTTTTCAAAGCACTGTAGATGTCCACCAAGTACTATTTCTACCCCAAGGCCTTTTTTAGGCGTACATTGGACTTCCAGCTTAAATCATTTGGCTGCGTGGCTGTGTCGAGCCATGAGAATGGTGGGGAAGAAACGTTTTAAAATAAAAATAAAATACATTTACAGTTTTGGTTGCAGAATGTGGAAGATTTCAAGGGGTATGAATACTTTTTCAAGGCGCTGTAAATCCTGTTGCATCACATGAGCATTGCTTAATTGATTTTCTCAAGAAGAGCAACATAATTAGCTACCTTTTGAAATAATATCCAGGACACAGTTTGCACCAAAGAGATCTATTTATAATACTCTATCGGAGGACAGAAGTGCACTACAATCTTTTCATGGCTTATTTACTAAAGACAATTATAAAATAATTTCACTTCATATAAATTGTATCTTCGGAATCAAAAATATGGAAAAAACAAAAACAAAAATTATGCAAATAGATGATAATATTATGCAGCATTACAAAAAAAAAAAAAAAGTTTACAGCTAAAGGTGGTCAGTGTTTATAGGGAATGTGGTATATTTTTCCTTTTTTTTTTTTTGCAAATAATAGAGAAATAGGAAAAAATGCATTTTAATATTTGTTGTTCTACCTTTAAGCTGGCAAGAGGGGCTCTAGTCTCCCTTTCTTGTATATCAATCTCTTGCTAAACGAAGAATTTTGATTACCGGACTTGATAGAGGGCTATGAATGAGCCCGAGGTTTCAATCAGACAAAGAGAGTCTTAAAGCAATCACCATCTATTCTCCTTACAGGGCGATAGCCTATAGTGCTTTGGGGGGGGGGGGGGTTTGAAGTGCTGAGACACTGCTGGGAGGGGGGATTAGGGACGGTGGTGCTGCAGTCACTGCTAAGAAGGGGAAGCAAAGTGAGCTGCTGAGGGCCTGCGGGGGGGGGGGGGGCAAGGGAGATATGAGCTACAAGCTCACTGCTGGGAGGGGTAGCGGGACAAGCTGAGCTGCTTTGGTAAAGCTGGGAGAAAATGTAGGGAGAGCTTAGCTGCTTAGTCACTGCTGGGAAATGGGGTGCAGTTAAAAGTTGAGCCACAGTCATTGCTGGAATGGGAGAGCAGGGATTGGGTCACTGTTGGGAGAAGAGAGCAGGGAAATTTGAGCCGCAGTCACTGCTGGGATGTGGGAGAACTGATTTATAGCAATGGCTCAGTGCGTTCCTGCCCCAGGAAGACGTCACATGTGACGAAACATATTGGGCCGAGCTACGCGCTGATACCATCGTGCTGATACTGTCGCGCCCCATGTGACCCCAGAAGTGGGGGTAATTGCTTTTTTTTCTTTGCTGGCAATTGATTTTATCTTATGTGCGCTTAAAGATTTTTTTATATATAGTAAGTAGCCATTTGTTTTTTCTTTTTCAATAAATTGCACCATGATGGTATTACGCTATTGGAGCTTTTTTGAGGGGAGTCTATGGGGAAGGATCCATCCACCATCTCATTGCCCTAGGAGCTTGGTTTTACAACCCCAAAGAGGTTATTCTGCTTGCCTGTTTGGCCATCCTACAGATAGGTGGTCCCGGCTATCTGGTAAGAGTCCCTGACTTCTGTGTGTGGGGTGCCACAGAGAACTCTGTATCCAGTCACTTGATGGTGCAATTTATTATTCTTGGGCTCTTTTTTTTCAAATCCAAGGGACCCACTTACACTTATATCTTGAAGTGTCTTTATTTTGTCCTTTTTGCACTTTGCACTTTATGATGTTTCACTTAGTGTGTCATTGTTCTTTGAGTAATATTTATATTTATTGAATAGCAAAATTTTATTTGGTTTATATGGGAGAAGGGAAGGTTTTGCTGCTGAATCACTGCTCAGAGGGGGAGCAAGGAAAACTGAGCTGCACAGTGACTGTTGGGAGAAGGAGAAGAGTGAGCTGAGCTGCTGAGTCACCATTGGTAGGGGGGAACGGGGGAGCAGAGCTGCCTAATCACTGCAGGGAGGGGCAACAGGAGAAGCAAGCTGCTTAATCACCGCAATATGGGGGGGGGGGAGCTGAGCTGCAGGGTTAACTGCTAGGAGGGGCAGCAGGGGAGCTGAGCTGCAGGGTAACTGCTGGGAGGAGGAGCAGGAGAGCTGAGCTGCAGGATAACTACTGGGAGGGCAGCAGGGGAGCTGGGCTGTAGGGTAACTGCTGAGAGGGGGAGCGGGGGAGCTGGGTTGCCGGGTAAATGCTGGGAGGGGGAGAGCGGGGGAGCTGAGCTGCAGGATAACTGTTGGGAGGGGGAGCTGAGCTGCAGGGTAACTGCTGGGAAAGGGAGCAGGAGATCTGAGCTGCAGGGTAAATGCTGGTAGGGGAAGCAGGAGAGCTGAGCTGCAGGGTAACTGCTGGGGGGGCAGTAGGGGAGCTGAGATGCTAATTTACTGCTGGGAGAGGGAGCGGGGGAGCTGAGATGCTAATTTACTGCTGGGAGGGAGGGTCAAAGTAAGTTTAGCTTCTTAGGCAGATTTTTTTTTTTTAAATGATGATGCTGCTTTTTTGACTGCATTAACATGGTTTCCTTGAGCATAGAAGGGAATGCAAATTTTTGAAACATTTTAATCCTCCCAAAATATGGAAACAACATTTTTTTCTTGGAAAACAAGAAAAAAAAAAAAAAAGACAAAACAAGTGTAAGAATTGATGCAACAGGAGTTAAACATACAAAAGCTAGAATCAACTACAATACTCACAAAACCCATCAAAAAGCTACAATGATACGAAGCACTAAGTGTAACCACAACATAGATATTTCCCAAAGGCTACATGGCCATGCTAACAATCCAAAAAATAAATAAATAATGATGAACACCGTAGGAAGGAAGTCACAGAAATCTGACCCAGACGCTAGTAATTCCTGATGCAAAACGACGCATTTCGATCTCCCAGGCGAGCAAGCCGTTCTGCGGCCATTTTTCATGGTGTAACAGCGATGATAGGGCACCCCGGGGCCTTCGATGAAATGGCTCATTAAAACAGTTTCTGGAGTTTCTGAAGTCACTCGGTAACACTTTGTAAGGCTCCTGGTACCTTACAGCACCCCGGAGGCTGATCTCAATGAGCCGTGCCCAACCTCCCCGTCACTTCTTATCGCTTTGGAATGGATTCTTCTACTGATGAGCGCTGCGCCCAATGCCGCAGCTCAATACTACGCTTCCCCTGCTCCATCTCTCTGCGCTCCCCAAGCACAGAGCTCACGGTGGAGACGTCTGATTGGACAGAGCTGTGCACACAAAATAACAGCAATTTATTGTGGATAACAGCCACCTGTCCAGCGACTCTCCTGGTATGGTGCTGGGAAATGTGATGAATTCCCAGTATCAAAGCCACAGGGGAAAAGAAAAGAAGGCTACAGAGTCTGCAATATTTTGAATATTTAGGCCCCATTCACACCTGAGCATAGCGTTTTCAGGCAGAAAATTTTGCGATTTTACCGCGATTTTGCTGCGTTTTTTGCAGTGCAAAAGGTCGCCAATGTAAAAAGAAGAAAAACGCCCAAATCTGCCCGATTCAAGCGTCAAAAAAGGGTCCAGAACTTGTTTGAACTTCAGGCGTTCGGCTTCAGGCGACTTGGAGTGAAGATGTGAACCATCTCCATTGAGAATAATAGATTTTTTTCCCTCCAGCGTTTTGTAGCTTCAGGCTTCAAGCTACAAAATGCTCAGGTGTAAATGGGGCCAAGGCTAAGAAAGGCCTGAGTTGCTGAGCAGCAAAGGGCATCATCAGCACACCAAAACTTTTTTTTTTGGATACAATAAGGAAGAGTTGACATGTTATTTTTTACTAGAGGTTATCATTTCTGGCCCTGACAGCTGCATTGGGTTGTTTCTGGGGGTAGCATTGATGTCCTGGACACTTTCTGGGGGTTATTGCTTGGGGTTATCATTACTGGCCCTGAAAATTGCCGGGGGTTATCATTGCTGGCTCTGACACTTGCTGGGGTTATCATTGGTAGCCCTGACACTTGCTGGAGGTTGTTACTGGGGGTTATCATTGATCTCCCTGTCACTTTCTAGAGGTTATTGCTGGGGGTAATTATTACTGGCCCTGAAGCTTGCTGAGGGTTATCATTGCTGGCCCTGACACTTGCTGGGGATTATCATTACTGGCCCTGACACTTGCTGGGGGTTATCATTGCTGGCCCTGATACTTGCTGGAGGTTATCATTTCTGGCCTTGATACTTGCTGGGGTTATCATTGCTAGCCCTGCCCCTGACACTTGCTGTGGGTTGTTGCTGGCCCTGACTTTTGCTGGGAGTTTATTGCTGACCCTGAAACATGCTGGTGGTTGTCATTACTGTCACTGACACCAATGCTGGGGGTTTACTGTTGCTGTCACTGGCATCAACAATGGCACTTATATTACTCCCACAATCACAGTGTATCCCCAAGCCCTATTTTGCATAAACCATAGAAAAACAAAAGGGCAGGGTGGCACACTACATCCACTTGATTGACCAAGGGGAGGGTGAAGCTACACCCACTTGATTGACCAATCACATTTTTTGGCCATGCCAGCAGGCATGTTGGTGATTTTTACCGGAGGTTATTATTGCTGGCCATGACACTTGCAGGGGCTGTTACTGGGGGTTATCATTGATGTCCAAGACACTTTCTGGGGGTTTATTGCTTGGGGTTATCATTGCTGGCCGTGACACTTCCTGTGAGTTATTGCTGGCCCTGACACTTGCTGTGGGTTATTGCCGACCCCGGCACATGCTGGTGGCTGTCATTGTTGGCACTGACACCAATGATAGGGGTTTACTATTGCTGCCACTGGCACCAACAATGGAGCTTATATTAGTCCCACATTCATTTCAGTGTACCCCCAGGCCCTATTTTGCCTAAACCATAGAAAATCAATAGGGGCAGTGTGGCATGCTACCCCGAGAAGCAACACCCACTTGTCTGATCCTTCCAACTTCTTTGGCAACAGCCACAGGAACATGGTATAGTATACGCAGCACATTTTTCCTCTCCCTCTCTTTAAGGTGGGTGTCAGGTGACCCACGTAGCATCCCGCAGTTTTCTTCTCAATCCCTTCAAGGTGGCATGCCTAACTCTTTTCAGATATTGGTAAATATGGTTTATTTTACTCCCACTGACACTAATTCTAGAACTGTTTTTAGCACTTGCTGACCAGCCATGTAAGTGACATTGTTACATGCGTCTGACCAATGCCCTCTGTACTTAAAAGGGACTGCAGTGTGTGTTCCTATTAAAATGGGAATGGTTTATAAGGGCCATTGTAGCTTTTTTTCATTTTCTGACTAAGCATTTCTCATTGTGTTATGTCTGTTTTTATTATAACACAGCTTTCATGGTCAACTCCCCTACATATACTCCCAGCACCGGTACAGCATCCCCCCCCCAAAAGATGTCTGGACCCGTCATTGACTGCAGAGAAGGACCCTTGTTCTCTGTGTGGAAGCAGCGGTCCCTCTACAGAAGTCTAAGCCCTTGTACACACGATCGGAGATTCCGACATACAAATCCGTCGGAGTAATTCCGACTGATTAATTCCGGAAGAGGTCCGGAAGTGATGTTGCATACACACGGTCGGACTAAATTGTCGGAAAATCCGATTGTACATAACGTGATGACGTTATTTCGTTACGACGGGACTACGTTCAGGCTAGTAGCCAATAGCTTTGGTCTAGGAATTTGATCTGAGCATGCGTGCCACTTTGTCCATCGGACTAGGCTACACATGATCAGAGTATGTCCGATAGGAGCATTTTGTCGGAAAATGTTACCGGCAAGTTGTAAAAGTTGGTCCGTCGGATATTCCGATGGAAACAGTCCGATGCAGACCACACACAGTCGGAATATCCGACAAAATGGTCCGATAGGACACATTCCGTTGGAATCTCCGACCGTGTGTACAAGGGCTAAAACACCCCATGTTGAGTTGAGATCTGTTGAAGTATCCACAAATGCAAGAAGAAAGGGGCTTATTCAGCCTACCAGACTCTGCCTATGAATAAAATATCACTTTCATTGGACTAAACCTTTAATACACCATAGGACACCAAAATACAGTTATATTGCTCATGATCTAGTGAAGTAATTAGAAAACAGATTTAGGCATGCAGGGAAATGAAGTAGTACTGAATTTTAGCTTGCGTTATAACATCAAGCTGAGGATTTGTTGTTGTTATTTCGTTTTTTTTTTTTTGTCGTTTGACGGCAGCCCAGAAATCTCACTTCAGGAGCAGATTTCCTTGGAGCGAGCTAAACTGATTTTTCCAATATTGGAAGACCTGCAATTGTCCATCAGAAAAGATAATATTTTTGATGCTTTTTTTTGCCTTAGAGGTTTTTTTTTCAAAAAAAAAACTATTTTTCCGACGTGACATAGGCGTTCTGTTACGTGCCCCAATCAGCTGCAAAGAATTGCGCAACCCTCCCCCCCACCACTGTTCGTTAATAGCATAAATCTTCAGATCAGAACAGAGACAGAACATTTTATTTGCTTTCGGCTGTAATCACAGCCTGTAAACAAAGCGATACATTTTCCGTCTAAAGCGGTCGCCTTGGCGGCGATGAATTGTGCCGTCCGGCGTCACCTCTGTCCCCTCCCAAATTGATAGGGAGTCAGGTGAAATGATGAAAAGAGAGAATAATGGAAGGTTCTCCGGCTGAAAACTTAATTATGGCTCCTCCCCCGGCTCGCCGTGCCGTTCTTTGTATTACGATCCTCCGTGTAGACTTTTCTCCCGCGCCCCGCAGGAAGGCCCCCGTAATAAGTAAAAGTACAAAGTGTCAAAAGGAATTTTTCAGGCTTTGACAGCTCATACATTACAGTTCATCGGCTTCTTCTGGGGCCTTGCTTAAAATTAATAGGCAGTCAAATCTATATTTTCTCTCCTTTGTCTCTTGACGCTATGGCATAGGGCTTAAGGGCTTCAGCGTAGCGAAGAATTGTGTATTATCTTCCGTACTGGCAATAATCTATAAGTGTCGCCCCGGCTGCTGCGAGGCTGCACACGAGTCTGTTCTCCGGGGTCTGGGGATTGGAATTCTGCATTTGCCAGAGGATGTTCCTCAAACTTAAAGGATCAGTCCTTCCCAAATGAATGCTTCATGGCTTTTTTTTTTGTTTTGTTTTTTATTATATTTGGTGTTAGAGAGTTGAATCGGCTACTAAAATCTTTCATCTCTGATATATAAAAAAATACATTTTAGCTTTTTAGATGTATGGTCTTTAAGACAGGGAAAGAAGGAAAACTCCTCTATGGAGATAGCAAAATAAAAAAAACATTTATCCCTCTAAATTAAAAATCATTTACTAAACTAAGAAAAAAAAAGTTTAGGTCATAAACTTCGAGAGAACCTGAATACATACAACACCTTCCAAACAACCTTCTCAGAGAGGCACCGTGTTGAGTAGACTCTAAACTTTCTAAACAAAGGGACAGTTTACTGTCCTTCAGACTTTAGGGGACCATTGGGGGTAAATAAATTACATAGCACCTGTGGTGGGTAGTAGGAGGACCAGTGCTTCATCATGGGTGTTAGCCCTTGTACACACGGTCGGTCATTCCAATGGACAATGTCCGATAGGACCGTGTTGTCGTATAATCCGACAGTGTGTGGGCTCCATCGGACTGTTTCCATCCGAGTATCCGAAGGACCAAGTCTTCCAGCTGGGCTATAAAATTTTCCGACAACATGATCCGATTGGACTTTGTCCGATCATGTGTAGAGAATTCCGATCAGACAAAGTGCCACGCATGCTCAGATCAAATTCCTAGACCAAAGCTATTAGCTTCTAGCCTGAACGTAGTCCCGTTCTAACGAAATAACGTCATCACATTAAGTACGATCGGATTTTCTGACAACTTTGTCTGACCGTGTGTATGCAACAGTTTCAGACAAAAAATCCGACGGATTTGGTTGTCGGAATGTCCGGCCGTGTGTACAAGGACTTAGTGTAAGGAACAGTGCTCAATGGTTTATATCTCTGGGAGGAATTATGTCCTATCATTGGTGTCAGTGGGAGGAATGGTGCCCCATTGTTGATGTCAACTGGTAGGAATAGTGCCCCATCGTCAATGTAAGTGGGAAGAATAGTGCCCCAGTATCGGTGTTTATGGAAAAAATAGTGCCTCATAAATGGTGTCAGTGGGAGGAATAGTGGCCCACTGTTGGTGTCCATGGGAGGAATAGTGCCCCGTCGTTTGTGTCCCTGGGAGGAATAGTGCTCCATTGTTGGTGTCAATAGAAGGAATAGAGGCTCATTGTTGGTGTCAGTAGGAGGAATAATGCCCCATCATTGGTGCCAGCTGGAGGAATTGGTGCCATTTGGGGGAATAGTGTCCCTTTGTCGGTGTCAATAGAAGGAATGGTGTCCCATCCTTGGTGTCAGTTGGGGGAATAGTGCCTCATCATTGGTGTCAGTGGGAGAAATGTTGCCCATTGTTGGTGCCAGTGGGAGGAATAGTGCCCCACTGTTGTTGTCCATAGAAAGAATGGTGCCTCACCGTTGGTGTCAATGGGGGGAAAAGTGGCTCAAGGGCTGGATACGGGCAAGCAGTAGACCACAGTTTAGGAACTACTGCTCTAGACCACCCAACTCCCTTTCAATGGAAAGCTGATGGCATGGTTACCCCTGACTATGATGCAGGAAAGGAGATCCCAAGCATGCCCACTGCAGACCCTTGCTTTCTATTTCACAGAGAAAACCCAAATTATCTAAGAACTTTCTCACCACCATTTAGATTCTAATTTTCCTTGAAAATTTTGTTGTGATTGGTGATTATATTGGGCCTCTGGTGTATAGCTGCTGTGGATTTACACAGAACTCGAATTACAGCAAATATCCATAGAACAATTCATGTAACTGCATCTTACGGTACATAAACCACGCAAAGTCAAGACCTTTAGTTGCTGTTTAACTAATTGTGTGACAAACTCAGTACACAAAGCATAAAAACATAATCAAGTAGTCTGGTTGTTCTTTGACTAGACCAGCCTTTTTCAACTATGGTTCCATGGAACCCTCAGGTTCCTCCTGAGGTTGGTAAGGATTCCTTGAGCAATGAGCAACTTCTGCCTCAGATAAGTAACTACCGTCGCCGTTTTTTTTTTACCTATCAATAAGAAGGGATTCTTCCCACTGACCACAAATCTAAGAAATGTTTTCCTACTGACCATCACACTAATGTGCAGTAAACTGTAGATATAGTAATTATTAGCAATGGTTCCATAGGACCAGAAAGTTATTTTACGGGTTGAAAAAGTTGAGAGAGAATGGGGAAAATACATGATCTACATGACTAAATGTGGATTGCTTGTTGGTGGCAAGACAGGGTTTTAGCAACATCTGAGGACTTGCTGTCCTTAAGAAATTTTTACCCACTAGAGTCTTTGTGTATACAGCCAATGAGTGAAATTCCCTGTTAATGAAAGCGTTAAGAGGAGAATAACCAGAGTTATTCAAGCTTTACAGTGGTAGTGTGAATACGACCATCTCTGGAAAAAATAAGAGATAAGTCAAACCTCGAAGAGGACTACAGTAACACAAGGCCATACCACATTCTACTTCTTCTATCTTAAAAACAGGAAAATGAGACTACGGAGGTGGCCAGAATACCAAACTAGATAATTGAAGACTGGAAAAGTATTTCCGGAGCTGAGAAATGCAAGTTTCTCCCGAAACACACGTGGAGGGAGCATAGCTTCTACACAAGAAGAGTATTTGGATCAGTCTTGTCCTTTCTCAATAGTTTAGGCTCAAGGTCTAGAGGGGAGTTTAGTCAGCATTGATTAAACTCACTGAATAATGCATCCGGCACCCTGTTCAATTGTGCCACAAAGAATTGGCTCACCTCATAAATTGGCCAGTCCGTACAGCACCAGAATTCTGTGGTAAATGCAGAATTAATACAATCAGGCTTGTTGAATAAGACAATAATAATGTAAAAGACCACTCAAACCTATACCAATAAGCCTTAAGTCTATCTGCTGGTTGCTACTCAGCACTACCACTTAGGTCTCTAACTCACACACCTGGCCTAATCAGGAAAGCTTAAGTAGATTGCTAGATATTCACTATTTTCCTGATTAAATAGATAGTCTGTTTGCTAATGCCCTTGATTTTTGTTTGTCTGACTTCTGTCTTGTCACGTCCTGGATTTTTCCTGGCAATTGTGTGCATTGCCTTGCCAGTGCTTATCATGAGCATCGGCCCATTATCCTTGCTATTGTCACTCTGTGCTCTGTCTACCTTTCTGGCCTCAGCGTAGTATCAGTTTGTCTGTGCCTGACCTGACCATCAACCTGCGACTGTCTATTGGTTGGCTGCTCTGACTATCTGTCTGGGGACTTACACCGCTCTAGCATCTACCCTGCCTGTTAGTCCGCTGTCACCTCTCATGACGCATTAGGTTCACTGAAATCCATGACAAATCCACCATCACTTAAAGTAAATATAATTTTCTTAGCACAAGCATTTTGCTTTTGTCTTTTTACTTCTTGCTGAAATAGATTTCTCAGTTTTGCCCTTTTTTATCTGTAGAAAATGTTCACCATCAGTTGGGATTCTGACTTTACAGTAGACCTTAACTGGAGGCACTAATGTAAACTAAAGTGACCATTGTAGAGCAAGCAATGGATGTATGTCTGCACTGACTCAACCTACAGATTTTCCCGTCTCTCAGAAAGTCTAGAGCTCAGACCAGGCCAAAGCCAGAAGACTCAAAGGAGGGGCAAGACACCCTTATTTACCTTTGCAATGCCCATGACAACTGGGAATTCTTGTTGGCATATTACACCACTGGAGATTCCTAGAAACATAACTACATTATATTACAAAAAGTGTTGAGCTGTCCACAAGGTTTACAAGTGTGTCTATGGGAATGTTGTGGGGTCATGCACTGATGTCGATGAGAGGGCTGGCTCGTAGTCTCCAATCTAATTCATCCCAAAGGTGTTCTATTGGGTTGAGGTCAGGCCAGCCAAGTTCCTCCACTCCAAACTCGCTCATCCATGTCTTTATGGACCTTGCTTTGTGTACTAGCGCGCAGTAATGTTGGAACAGGAAGGGGCCATCTCCAAACTGTTCCCACAAAGTTGGGAGCATGAAATTGTCCAAAATGTCTTGGTATGCTGACACCTTAGTAGTTTCCTTCACCGGAACTAAGGGGTCGAGCCCAGTCCTTGAGAAACAACCCTATACCATAACCCCCCCCCCCCCCCCACCAAATGATTTGAACCAGTGAAAAAAGCTAGGTCCATAAAGACATGGATGAGTGAGTTTGGAGTGGAGGAACTTGAGTCCTGACCTCAATCCGATAGAACACCTTTGGGATGAATTAGAGCGGAGACTGAGCCAGGCCTTCTCACCCAACTTCAGTGCCTGACCTCACAAATGTGCTTCTGGTAGAATGGTCAAACATTCCCATAAGCCCCGTACACACGACCGGACTTTTCAACATCCAAAGTCTGACGGAATGATTCCGGCAGACTATTCGATCGTGTGTGGGCTGCAACGGACTTTTGATTCGCAAAAGTCTGACAGACTTTAGAAATGGAACAAGCTTCAAATTTTTCCGCAAGAACTCTGCCGGACCCAGTTCCTACCGAGAAATTCGCTCGTGTGTATGCTATTCCGACGGACTAAAACCGACGCTAGTGCAGCTATTGGCTACTGGCTATGAACTTCCTTATTCGAGTCGAGTCGTACGTCATCACGTTCGAATCCGTCGGAGTTTGGTGTGATTGTGTGTGGCCAAGTCCGCTCATTCGGAAAGTCCGTCAGAACTCTGCCGGAAATCCGTCAGAACTCCTTCGAAAGTCTGTCGGACATAAGTCTGGTCGTGTGTACGCGGCAATAGACACACTCCTAAACCTTGTGGACAGCCTTCCCAGAAGAGATGAAGCTGTTGTAGCTGCAAAGGGCGGGCCAACTCAATATTGAACCCTACGGACTAAGACTGTGATACCATTAAAGTTCATGTGCATGTAAAGGCAGGCGCCACAATACTTTTGTTAATATAGTGTATATAATATGTGGTGATCCAATGAGCCAGCAACCAAGCAAACCTGAACTATCAGTTTTGAGTGGATTTAACTTTTAAAACATTGGCAAATGTACCATACGAACCTGACCGATTCCTATTTCTTAAAGTGTCTTTTGGTTCCGGGGTCACAAGGACATGAACTCGGGAAATAAAAGGATTTGTAATACATATTTATATGATGTGTGTGTGTGTGTGGCTCAGGATCTGTAGTTGTATTATGAGAGAGCAGTGAAACACAGGACAAATATGTGAGTCTTTGGAGAGCGCGAACAATGGCGCATATTAAATGACTTGTTCATTAAGCCCTAATAACGCCAACTGGGCACCAGCAAGCGCAAGCTCCAATCAAATGTTAATGAATACCTCCCCAATTCCTACTGCTGCTCTTCATAAAATATTTACATTACAAGGCTGCATGTGCTTACATATTATTAAAATATGCGTTGCTCATTGCCAGAGTGTTCGAGGAAAGTTTGTGCTGGATGAAAAGTGCAGGCAGAATGGCGCATTTTGATTGAGAAAAATATTACCATGTTGTTTAAAGTGATACTGGTTTTGTATTGTGAGGTAGGCTTTCCAGGGATGTCACATGGAGCTGTTTCAGGGCCATTTTTACGATCAGTTGGTGTCCCATGCTGGACTCTAATCCTGCTACACCACCAAAGATAACATTTCTGAATGGATGAAAGTCTGCCTTTTATTATCATCACCTGACTGAGCAATCTCGGTGTTGTAATCAGAAAAGCTTTAGTGCCTACATCCTTTTAGATGTGGTTGAACCCAGGGCTCAAGTCCTGTGGGAACGCATGGGAATGGAGTTCCTGAATTTTTTTCACAACAGGAACTGGTAACTGGTTGCTAGGCTGAGCAGCGCCTCCAAGAGAGAGAGCAGCCAGCCACAGACACCACACCAGACAGAGCCACACTTACTGTTGGTAAGGATCCAGCCTGTGCCCACTGCCCAGTCAGTGCCAGACAGTCCTGCGGCCACCACCGACTACTCCCGCAGCCGCTGTAGCACATTTCCAGCAGTGCAGCCCAACTTGGGCTGCCAGAGTTCTCCAGTTCAACTTCTCCTCTCCTGAGCTGAGCCTCCGAGTCCTCCCGCCCACGAGGTCTGCCGCGAGTTTGCCGCCCGTCAGAGTCATTGACAAACTTCCAGGTTAGTGTGTTACACACACTTTGTTAGTTACAGTGAGTATGCTCCCCCTCCGTTCTGCTGCTGTGTTCCCCACTCCCCCTCCGTTCTGCTGCTGTCCCTCACCCCCCCTCCATTCTGCTGCTGTCCCCCACTCCCCCTCCGTTCTGCTGCTGTGTCCCCCACTCCCCCTCCGTTCTGCTGCTGTGTCCCCCACTCCCCCTCCGTTCTGCTGCTGTGTCCCCCACTCCCCCTCCGTTCTGCTGCTGTCCCCTACTCCCCCTCCGTTCTGCTGCTGTGTCCCCCACTCCCCCTCCATTCTGCTGCTGTGTCCCCCACTCCCCCTCCATTCTGCTGCTGTCCCCCACTCCCCCTCCGTTCTGCTGCTGTGTCCCCCACTCCCCCTCCGTTCTGCTGCTGTCCCCCACTCCCCCTCCGTTCTGCTGCTGTGTCCCCCACTCCCCCTCCATTCTGCTGCTGTCCCCCATTCCCCCTCTGTTCTGCTGCTGTCTCCGCCACTCCCCCTCCGTTCTGCTGCTGTCCCCCACTCCCCCTCCATTCTGCTGCTGTGTCCCCCACTCCCCCTCCGTTCTGCTGCTGTGTCCCCCACTCCCCCTCCGTTCTGCTGCTGTCCCCCACTCCCCCTCCATTCTACTGCTGTGTCCCCCACTCCCCCTCCGTTCTGCTGCTGTGTCCCCCACTCTCCCTCTGTTCTACTGCTGTGTCCCCCACTCCCCCTCCATTCTACTGCTGTGTCCCCCACTCCCCCTCCGTTCTGCTGCTATCCCCCTCGAGTTTTCCTCCGTGTCCCCCTCCGTGTCCCCCTCCGTTCTGCTACTGTAACCCTCCATTCTGCTACTGTCCCCCTCCTGTTTTCCTCCATGTCCCCCTCTGTTCTGCTGTCCCCCTCCATTCTTGTGGTGATTATTCTGTTAGTTTGACAAGTAAACTTATTTTGTTTTTGTAAACTGGCACTTTACACTAAATGTTGCACTGTATTTTCTGTGAAATATATATGCATATGAGTGTATCCTTTTTTTTTTGGGGGGGGGGGGAGTGGATCTTGGGTGGGAGTTCCCACACTTTTTTCCCCAGGACTTGACCCCTGGTTGAACCTTATAGAGTATCTCAAGACAAACGTAACTGCTATTGCAGGGGATGCCTAAAACTTAAATTGCAGCTCTGAGTACACTTCTGAGGAAAAGCAGTTGACAATTGTGCAAGTAGGAAGCAAGAATTGAGTCCTGTACAATGGTCTAGATCAGGGGCCTCCAAACTGTGGCCCGCAGGCTGGATGTGGCCCCTTATCTGGCCATTGGGTTATTATCCCTTCCACTGACTTTAAAGGGAGGGGGCACTAATCCTCCCTCTGACATCAGCAATGGGTACTATATGACACCAATAATTGGGGACTATTACTCTCACTGATGCCAATGATGTATTTGTTTTACTCCCACTGACTACCAAGCCTATGGCATAGTTTACTCCCACCAATGCCAGGGAATTTTCTTATTTTCTACTCCCACTAGCAAAAGTCTGGCCCCCTAATGTTTAAAGGACAGTAAAGTGGCCCTTTGTTTTGAAAGTTTGGAGACCCCAGGTGTAGATCCTTAGCACCCAACCTGTGGCCCGAGGGCCACTCAAGTCCCTTTGGTACTTGATGGACCCAAAAGAGGGGTAGGAGCATTGATTTCCAAAGCAGTGATCACTACTATCCGTGTGTAGCATGTTCTCAGTCTCTCATTGTCTTCAGTCTTCAGTCTCCAGCCAAACTTGTAATATGTTCACAATCTCCAACCATCATTATCTCTAGTAGGTCTTCTCACAGATCCCTTTAGCATTACATTATCCTAACCCTAATCTAACCCTTACATTATATTACTTATACTAAACATATACATGGCCCTTTTGTTAAACACAAACACAAGATTAAGCACAAGATGTATGTGTGAAACGCGTCTACGTGACCACAGTTTGGTGTCTTTGGTGTTATCTTTGTGAACAAAATAATAGGCAATCCGAAGTTCTGGATGTGCAGCCATTTCTATCTTATTCCCATGGCGCAGTATAATGACGGCAGCTGGTCGGCAAGCATTTAACCACTTCCCGACCAGCGCACGCCGATGTACATTGGCAGAATGGCACGGACAGGCAAATGGGCGTACAGGTACATCCCTTAAAAATTGCTGCCCTGCCATCGCGTGCGTGTGTCGGTAGGGACCTCCGTGAGTCCGTGGGTCCTGCGGACTTGATCGCCGTGAGGATACCCGCAATCATCTCACGGGGAGGAAGAACGGGGAGATGCTCAAGTAAACAAGCATCTCCCTGTTCTGCCTAGCAACAGTGACACTGATCTCTGATCTCTGTGATTGGAGCAGAGATCAGTGATGTGTAAAACACAGCCACGCCCCCCCACAGTTAGCAACACGCCCCTAGGACACACTTAACCCCTACACTGCCACCTAGTGGTTAACCCCTTCACTACCATTGTCATTTACACAGGAATCAGTGCATTTGTATAGCACTGATTGCTGTATAAATGACGATGGTCCCAAAAATGTGTCAAAAATATCCGATGTGTCCGCCATAATGTTGCAGTCACGATAAAAATCGCTAGTAAAAAAAAATGATTAAGAAAAATGCCATAAACTATCCCCTATTTTGTAAACGCTATAACTTTTGCGCAAACCAATCAATAATCGCTTATTGCGATTTTGTTTTTACCAAAAATATATAGAAAAATGCCTATTGGCCTAAACTGAGGACAAATTTATTTTTTTATACATTTTTGGGGGATATTTATTATAGCAAAAAGTAAAAAAACAATGCGTTTTTTTCAAAATTGTCGCTCTATTTTTGTTTATAGCGCAAAAAATAAAAACCGCAGGGGTGATCATATGCCACTAAAAGAAAGCTCTATTTGTGGGAAAAAAAGGACGTCAATTTTGTTTGGGAGCCATGTCGCATGACCGCTCAATTGTCAGTTAAAGCGACGCAGTGCCAAAACGCAAAAAGTGCTCTGGTCTTTGGCCTGCAAAATGGTCCGGGGCTTATGTGGTTAAAAGTCAAAATGGGTTGTCTAACAATTGTATCATTTTTTTTTTTCTTTTAGCCAAAGTGGAATATTCCTTTTGCAAAGAAAATAATAGAAGCAACACTCTAACTATTTCCTTCAATGAACTATATTCCAGCTACTGGACTGTGGATGGGCTCCTCCCACTGACGCGTTTTACTCACAAAGAGCTTATTGTACAGTGGAGGCTTCATTTAAAGCATTCTTGCATTTCTATTAAAGGATGACTGAGACGTATTTTAGTTTAATCCCATACAACCGTACAGTTATATCTGCAATGGCAACCAGCCCTTGACAAAACACGACAAAGGATATTTGCGGCCACACCAGAGGCTCTTACAGACGCTGCATAAATTTACCTCGTAATTCTGTCTTTTGTATCAATGTATTCGCCACAGTGCCTCTCACACATCTGAGGCTCCGACTGCCTCGTGGAGTGAGAGAGTGCATAAAATGTCTCATTTTAGTAGCGTGTGACACATTTAATCCCATGCAATGGGTCATTGTGTGTGCTCGTACATGAGCTATTGAGTCGCACCTGAATATTCCCCCTACGGTGAATGGGCTATTGAGAAAGCCCTGAGGCAGCAAAGCATTGTCAGATGACAGGCTGAGCCAAGCTTTTTGCCGGCAAACCAGAATTCAGAAAGTGTGCAATGTACAAGGCTCAACGCTCCCGCAGGGGACAGGGGCAACCTGCAGGACCCCCAGCATTGCAGGACTACAAGTCCCAGAGTGTCCCGAGGGCAAAGCCAAATAATGCAAAAATTTAAATATTTGCTCCCGACTGGGTCTGATATCGTATCTTCTGTAATGTATTCCCTTTGACTGCAATGCAGTTTCTAACAGTCTCTCTTTCAGATCCAAATCCCTCCATCACATTTTCCTTCTTTCGGTCTCATGCATAAATGAACAAACTATTTAGTGGCTGAAAAAGATATATTGTTCTTGAAATAGGACTCCAGCAATATGGTTAAATATATTTTAATTACATTATATG
The DNA here is from genome assembly GCF_037356315.1 of Lithobates pipiens. Classification (NCBI taxonomy): domain Eukaryota; kingdom Metazoa; phylum Chordata; class Amphibia; order Anura; family Ranidae; genus Lithobates; species Lithobates pipiens. Next base: position 265,791,177 of record NW_027507790.1, on the reverse strand, counting down.
CTCAAAGGTTTGTGGACTCCTGACTATCACAGCCAAAGCTCCCAACTGTCCCTGACTTTGCGGGACTGTCCCTGATTTTGCGGGACTGTCCCTGATTTCACGGGACTGTCTCCAATTTCACGGGACTGACGCTGAATTGGAACAAAGTCCCTCTGTCCCTCTTTCCTCCTCAGTTGTCCCTCATTTTGGTCTCATCTACATAGTTTAGGGCTGTTACTGATTAAAATTTTCGAGTCAATTAATCAATTTTTTTAAATTGATTAATCGACTAATTTCGATTTATAACGCACATACAGATCCAACTACTTTTAGCTGATCTCCTTGCATTGCAACTCTGCATTAGTCAGTGGTAAATGTGGTATACACTATATACAATCACCCGACACTAGTTAGTTTCCACAATCCATGACTTAACTTCACAGTCCACACAAATAAGTTTTAAATTCAAACTGTAGCTCTGATGTAAGTAATTTTTTTTCCACAGTAGCGTGACAATCCCTCCACCTCCGGTCTAACTAATCACTCTCACCTTATGGCATGGACTTCTGTGCAAACAGGCGGTCATGCAAGCGGGTATCAAAAGGGTTAACACGGACCATAAACTTCTCTCACGTCTACTTAGATCTCAGCAAGGACGCCAGGTCATGGGTAGAAAGAAAAGATCTAAGTGCTCACTGCTTAAGTATAAGATTTAATTTTTGTGTTCAAACACAAACTACTCACATAAAGATGATAAAAACACAGCATGCAAAGCCGACAATCGTGTTAGTTCTGTAGGGCAGCAGCGGGTGACGTCATGCATAGCTCCTCCCCCGTACGCGTTACATTCAATCAGAATTTTGACGTCACTTTGACTCCTAACCGCTTCCCTTCGTTAGCAGATGGAGGCACTTGGGGAAGGGGGGAGGAGTCTGGTGACGCCGATTTCCGTGACGTCGCCGGATCTCCGATAGAACTCCCTGAAGACCCGGAAGCAAGGTGAGTACCGATCAAAAGAATTTTGATCAAACAAAAAAATGTATCGATTAATCAAGGAATTAATCTTTAATTTCCACAGCCCTAATATAGTTGTATATAAAATGCACTTTTTATATTTCAAAAAGTGTTTCCCAGCACTAGACCTTTCATCCAATGTATAAATTGCTGGATTTGTAAATTTCAAAAGCCAGTAAAAAGAAATAGCAGTGGTAAAAAAAAAAATCACTTGTGGGCATGGCAGGAGGTGTGTCCTATGCCCGCATACTTTTGGTAATTGGTGTCTCTCGTTCCCATCTCAAAAAGTTGGAGGGTATGTCATAGCTTCATGAGCTTGTTGGACATCCCAATCCCAAACCATGGCCATCAACACAGAGTTGACCTCTTTGGTGGCTATAAGAGCCCCCATTCTTCTGGGAAGGCTTTCCACAAGATTTTGAAGCATGTCTGTGGGAATTTGTGATTGAAATCATGGGATCTGTTGCATCTAATGCCGCGTACACACGACCAGACTTTTTTTGGATGGACTAAGTCCGACAGTCTTCCCGACGGACTTTCAGCGGAGGTCCGACAGACTTTCTGAATGAAACGGACATGGCGACACACAACCAGACTAAGTCCATTCAAAAGACTGTTCGTTTTGAACATGATGACGTAAACGGGACTAAACAAGGAAGTTCAATAGCCAGTAGCCAATAGCTGCCCTTGCATCGTATTTGGTCCATCGGACCAGCACAAAGACGAATGGTTTTCTCGATTTTTAGTCCGTCGGATAGATTTGAAACATGTTTTATTTCTAGGTCCGTCTGACTTTTGGGGGAAAAAAAAGTCCGCTGGAGCCCACACACGATCGAATTGTCCAACAGATTCCAGTCCGCTGGACCAAGCCTGTCGGAAATTCCGATCGTGTGTACGTGGCAAGTCAACTGTCATTAAGTCCATTATTGGCTGCTGCGCCTGTTTTAGATGATGTGTGCATTGGCGCAATGTGTGGCAATTTATGTTAAGTGTATTGCTGTGATGCAGTGGTATTCCTATTTTAACCACTTCAGCTCCTGAAGGTTTTACCCCCTTCTTGACCAGGCCATTTTTTGCGATACAGCACGGCGACATTTATACAACAACCAGAGCCAAAACTAGCCACTGATTACTGTATAAATGTCACTGGCAGGGAAGGGGCACTGGCACTAGGGGGCGATCAAGGAGTTAAATGTTCCCTGGTAGGTGTTTCTAACTGTGTGTGTGTGGGGGGGGGGGGTGGTGGTGGTGTAGTGACTGGAGGAGGAGAGAGATTGCTGTTCCTGATCACTAGGAACAGTAGATCTCTTTCTTCTTCCCTGTCAGAACAGGCCACGTGTATCGGCTTCGGCGTCGCACCATGGGTGGGCGTGCCCACCCCCTATCACTCTTAAAAGCGCTTGGCATAACCCTATGGCAATTCATGCATCCATGTCAACCTGCTGCCGTATAATGATGGAGGCTGGTCGGCAAGCGGTTAAAAAAGGACAATCTCTTTCTTCTTCCCTGTCAGAACGGGCCACATGCATTGGCTTTGGTTTCACACCACGGGCGGGCGCGCACCCCCTATCACTCTTAAAAGCGCCCGACGTATGCCTATGGTGATTCATGCAGCCATGCCAACCTGCCGCTGTATAATGATGGCGGCTGGTCGGCAAGCGGTTAAAAAAGGACAGTCTCTTTCTTCTTCCCTGTCAGAACGGGCCACATGCATTGGCTTTGGTTTCACACCACGGGCGGGCGCGCACCCCCTATCACTCTTAAAAGCGCCCGACGTATGCCTATGGTGATTCATGCAGCCATGCCAACCTGCCGCTGTATAATGATGGCGGCTGGTCGGCAAGCGGTTAAAAAAGGACAGTCTCTTTCTTCTTCCCTGTCAGAACGGGCCATATGCATCGGTTTTGGTTTCACATGACGGGCGGGCGCGCACCCCCTATCACTCTTAAAAGCGCCCCCAAATACGCCTATGGCGATTCATGCAGCCATGCCAAACTGCCACCGTATAATGATGGCGACTGGTCGGCAAGCGGTTAAAAAAGGACAATCTCTTTCTTCTTCCCCGTCAGAAAGGGCCACGTGCATCGGCTTTGGTTTTGAACCACGGGCGGGCACGCGCACCCCCTATTACTCTTAAAAGTGCCCGACGTATGCCTATGGCGATTCGTTCAGCCATGCCAACCTGCCGCCGTATAATGGTGGCTGCTCGGCAAGCGGTTAAAAAAGGACGATAATACTATCATGATAGATACTAACCCCATGCAGTTACCATAATACAATATTTTTTTTTTGCGGGCCTTTAATAAAATCCCAGGGAAAGCAAATGCCGGGGTGAATAAATGATGCTTCCAGGGGAATGGCGACAGAATCATGTGCGGGTGCGCTGCCCCGCGGCAGAAATGCGATGATCTCGCAGTAAATAGAGAGGCGATGAAATATTTGCGGTGTCCACTTTAGCTCTAACAAGAGGACCTTATGTCCGGCGGCCCTTTGTAAATTGAATTACTAGCTTCCTGTGCATAGTTGAAGCGGAGGGCAGGCCATCGCCGTCAACTCGTTATGCCCCCCCCCCCCATCCCCGGTAAGAAACACAAAACCGCTCACAAAGCCCCTTTAATTCAATCAAATGGATGCCTCGGGGTGTCGACTGAAGACTTCATACTAAAAAAGAAAAAAAAAAAGAAAAAATACGATGAATCGGGAAAATAATTATTGCTGTAGGGGGTCTAGGAACACATTACAAGGGTCATGTATCAGTGGCCGTTGACTGCCACAGAAATGGGAATTATGGAACTCACACAACAGTCAATGTTCTGTGACACCGAGCCGCGGCACTCGTCTTCTGGAAGGAGCCGGATGAAGGGGATAGGAAGACTGACGCTGTGATAGAACTGCAGGTTAGGAACGGTGGTTCAACTTCTAGGCGGGGGGGACGGGGGCCGACAGAAAAACCCAACAAATGATCGTAGACCATTGTCAGTCACTGAAGGGGACCTCCAGCCTGTAAAACATTTTTTTTTGTTTTTTTTAGAGGCTCGTGAAAAAAAAGATTATGAAATAGGAATCTAGTCAAAAAAGTCTTAAAAGCCTTGAGTGTGATTTATACTATATACATTTGTACGTGGATTAGCCATGCTCTTTATTACATAGGCAGCCTCTGCTTCCTCCTGATCCTCTTATTCCACTGATGAAGTCTACCTGGTTGAAAAGAAAATGCTCTCTGCCATCTCTTATGAGGTGAATGCATCTGGTAGCCAGAAACCTAGAAGCCATATTTCAGCATTACATAGGCAAGGGCTACTTCCTTCTTAGTAGAATATCTCATTGGTAAAGTCTTCCTGATTGAAAACAATGCATTCTCTTTCATCCCTTATTATGTGAATCACCCACAATGCACCTGGTAGCCAGAGGCCAGGGAGTCATATTTCCTCGTTATGTAGGCAAGGTCTGCTTCCTTCTTAGTAGACTATCTCATTGGTAAAGTCTTCCCGATTGAAAACAATGCCTTCACTTTAATCTCTTATTATGTGAAGCACCCACAATGCACCTGGTAGCCAGAGACCAGGAAGTCATCTTTGCTCACTAAATAGGCAGGGTCTGCTTCCTTCTAAGTAGAATATTGCATTAGTAAAGTCTTCCCATTTGAAAACAATGCATTTTCTTTCATCTCTTATTATGTCAATCAGTCACAATGCACTTGGTAGTCAGAGGCCAGGAAATCATATTTCCTCATTATATAGGCAGAGCCTGCTTCCTTCTTAGGAGAATATCTTATTGGTAAAGTCTTCCTGGTTTAAACCAATGCCTTCTCTTTCATTTCTTATTATGTGAATCACCCACAATGCACCTGGTAGCCAGAGGCCAGGGAGTCATATTTCCTCATTATGTAGGCAAGGTCTGCTTCCTTCTTAGTAGACTATCTCATTGGTAAAGTCTTTTACACTTTTACACTTTAGGCCTCATACACACGGACGTTATAAAAAAAATAAACGGCCTGTTAAGCTAGTTACAACGCCTGGAAAAAAATCTGCGTTAAAAACGCAATTTTATTACCGTTTTGCACTGGCGTCAATGCGCGTTTAATGGCGTTTGTAAGCGTTAACGCTAAGGAGCGTTTTTAAAAAAAAAATTATCCCATCACATTATAAACATTTTTACAGCTCAAAAAACGCTGACGCTAAAAAACGTCGGTATAGCTTTAATGCGTGTTAATGTGCGTTTTTTTGCGCGTTAGCGTCAAAACTGCTCTAACGCTGGAGCCTCTGAAAGGTGCTGGTCCTTGGTTTTTTTTTGGAGCTTAAAAATGGCCATGTTTGTTACAGCTCAAAAACGCCATGGTGTGTATGAGCCTATTGAATAACATGGAGCTGCCTTCTTAAAGCGGGATTCCACCCTAAAGTGGAACCTCCGCTGATCGGATCCCTCCCCCCCTCCGGTGTCACAATTGGCACCTTTCAGGGGGGAGGGGGGTGGAGATACCTGTCAAAGACAGGTATTTTCACCCACTTCCGGGCATAGACTCCCATGGGAGTCTACGCCATTTTCTGCCCTGCCGCGCTGTCTGCTGGGACACACACGGGTCCCAGTGACAGCGCGGAGATTTCCTATTGCGCGGCACGGCTCGCGCATGCACAGTAGGGAACCGGGAAGTGAAGCCGATTCGCTTCACTTCCTGATTCCCTCACCTAGAATGGTGGCAACAGCAGCCGAGAGCTGAGCGATCGATCGGCCTCGGCTGCCGGCATCGCTGGAACCCGGGACAGGTGAGCGTCCATTTATTAAAAGTCAGCAGCTGTAGTATTTATAGCGGCTGGCTTTTAATATTTTTTTTTTTTGGTAGAATCCCTCTTTAAGCAGCAAAAAAAGCTCAAAAAAGCCGCTGTAAAAACATCCGTGTGTATGAGGCCTAAAAAGTCAACACAGCATGAAATGATCAGACCCTGATATTTACTGGCAGTTATGAAAAAAAATCACAGATTTTTACAAACTGTCAGTAAATTTACTGGAGGTTGGCAACTCTGAATGACTATACTAGTGAATATTTACCCAATTGTGGAAGCCAAGTGAGAATCTCGTACTCCTCATTCCTGATTCTTATATCCCCCCCATTCTCTTCCCTCTGATATGGGTATTTAGGACTCAACATCCTTCTGGATGGAATATTAATCCACCCCCAGCCCAGTATACACTCTTCTGGATCACTCCATAACAGTTCAATGTTAATCAATCCTCAGCGGTCTCTAGCGGAAGTCAAGATATCGGAATATTGAGTGGCTTGTCAATCCCCCCCCCCCCCCCATCCACCAAGAACATCCATTGATTATTGCAGGTTGGAGAACATGTTCAACGTGCAAATGAGACTCTACAGTAATGCAGTAATATCTGTGACTGATGAATTCAAAGAGAAATCCCACTTCAATTTTTTGAGACTTCACTCTTGTGAGTCCCCTTTCCAAAGCATGAAAAGGTTCTACTTAGTCGGAGTTACACTTTAAAATAAATGCATTATCCTAGCAGTGTGTATCTGTTTTTTGAAGACCTTTATTCTCTGTATACCTGTATACGTAGGTTGCTTATGCCTTGCTAAGCAGTATGGGGCCGTGGTTCCTTGCCGATTGTCCTAGCTCAAGGCATCTTTACCTGGCAAGGCTACAAATAATAAACTCTCCACAGACTCTAAAACCTTGGCACGCTCACAATACGCCTGGTAGCCAGAGACCATGTGATCTGGTCCGGACTTCTCAGAGGGTTTGTGTTCAAGAAATACTTAAAATAAAAATGTGATTTGGTATCTCTGTTGACTCATGTGATGTGCTCCCTTTAGTCCAGGCCCTTCTCCTGTGTTGAAATTGCTTAACCCGATTTAACTGCACACTGTGAGCGTCTCACATAGTGCATTAGAAGCTGCAGCAAGTC